>NC_056731.1:592257461-592319651 GCF_019279795.1 Protopterus annectens | reverse complement strand
AGCACTGAAATCCTAACTCAGCACAAAACCCCTTACATACCAAGGAGCGCAGTCCTAAATCACCAAAAAAACCTTTACATGTCAAGCAGTGAAATCCTAATTCACCAGAAAACCCTTTACATTCCAAGGAGTGTAATCCTTCCTCACAAAACCCATTACATACCAAGGAGTGCAATTCTTACTCACCACAAAATCCCTTACATACAAAAAACTGCAATCTTAACTCACCACAAAACCCCTTACATACCAAGGAGTGTATTCCTAACTCCCCGCAAAACCCCTTAATACCAAGGAGTGCAATCCTTACTCACCACAAAACCACTTATATACAAAGGAGTGGAATTCTAACTGACCACAAAACCCCTTACTTACCAAGGGGGACAATACTACCTCACCACAAAACCCTTTATATACCAAGGAGTGCAATCCTAACTCACCACAAAACCCCTTACATACCAAAGAGTGTAATCCTAAGTCAACAAAAAAACCCTTGCATATCAAGGAGTGTAATCCTAACTCACCCTGAAACCCCTTACATACCAAGGAATGAAATTCAAACTCATTATAAAACCCCTGCAATCCTAACAAACCACAAAACTCCTTCTATTCCAAAGAGTGCAATCCTACCTCACCACGAAACCCCATACGTACCAAGGAATGTAACCTTAACTCACCACCAAACCCCTTATAAACCAAGGAGTGCAAAACTAACTCAGCACAAAACCCCTTATATACCAAGGAGTGTAATGCTAGCTCACTACAAAACCCCTTGCATACCAAGGAGTGATCCTAAATCACCACAAAACCCATTACATACCAAGGAGTGCAATCCTAACTCAGCACAAAACCCCTTATATACCAAGGAGTGTAATGCTAGCTCACTACAAAACCCCTTGCATACCAAGGAGTGATCCTAAATCACCACAAAACCCATTACATACCAAGGAGTGCAATCCTAACTCAGCAAAAAAACCCTTACATACCAAGGAGTTCAATCGCAAACCTAATTCATCACAGAACCCTGTACATACCCGGGAGTACAATCCTAACTCACCAGAAAACCCTGTACATACCAAGAAGTGAAATTCTAACTCACCACAAAACCCCTTACATACCAAGGAGTGAAATCCAAACTCACCCCAAACCCCTTACATTTTAAGGAATGAAATCCAAACTCATCACAAAACCCCTTACATACTAAGCAGTGCAATCCTAACAAACCATAAAACCCCATCCATTCCAAAGAGAGCAATCCTGACTCACCAATAAACCCCTTACATACCAAGGAGTGTAATCCTGAATCACCACAAAACCAATAACATACCAAGGAGTGCAATCCTAACCCACCACAAATCCCCTTACATACCGAGGAGTGCAATCCTAACTCACCACAAAACCCCTTACATACCAAGGAGTGCAATCCTAACTCTCTACAAAACCATCACATACCAGGAGTGCAATCCTTACTCACCACAAAACCCCTTACATGCCAAGAAGTGCAATCCTATCTCACCACAAAATGCCTTACATACCAAGGAGTGCAATCCGAACTCACCACAAACCCCCTTACATACCAAGGAGTGCAATCCGAACTCACCACAAACCCCCTTACATACCAAGGAGTGCAATCATAACAAACCACAAAACCCCTTACATATCAAGGAATGCAATCCTAACTCACCACAAAATGTCTTACATACCAAGGAGTACAATCCTGACTCACCACAAAACCCCTTACATAACAAGGAGTGCATTCATAACTCACCACAAAACCCTTACATACCAAGGAGAGCAATCCTAACTCACCACAAAACACCTTACATACCAAGGAGTGTAATCTGACTTCACTACCATACCCCTTACATACCAAGGAGTGCAATCCTAACTCATTACAAAACCCATTACATACGAAGAAGTGCAATCCCAACCCTTATTCATCACAGAACCCCTTACATACCAAGGAGTGCAATCCTAACTCATCACAAAACCCGTTACATACCAAGGAGTGCAATACTAACTCTTCACAAAACCACTTACATACCAAGGAATGCAATCCTAACTCACCACAAAACGTCTTACATACCAAGGAGTACAATCCTGACTCACCACAAAACCCCTTACATAACAAGGAGTGCATTCATAACTCACCACAAAACCCTTACATACCAAGGAGAGCAATCCTAACTCACCACAACACACCTTACATACCAAGGAGTGTAATCTGACTTCACCATCATACCCCATACGTACCAAGGAGTCCATTCCTAACTCACCATAAAACCCCTCAGTAATCCTATCTCAGCAAATATCCCCTTGCCTAGCAAGGAGTGCAATCCTAACGCACCACAAAAAGCCTTACATACCAAGTAGTGTAATCCTAACTCACCAGAAAACCCCTTACATACCAAGGAGTGAAATCCTAACTCACCCCAAAACCCCTTACATACCAAGGAGTGCAATCCTAACTCACCACAAAACCCCTTACATATCAAGGAGTGTAATCCTTACTCACAACGAAACTCATCACATACCAAGGAGTGCAATCCTAACTCTCCACAAAACCCCTTACATACCAGGAGTGCAATCCTTACTCACCACAAAACCCCATACATGCCAAAAACTGCAATCCTATCTCACCACAAAACCCCTTACATACCAAGGAGTGCAATCCTAACTCACCACAAAACCCCTTACATACCAAGGAGTGCAATCATAACAAACCACAAAAACCCTTCCATTACAAAGAGTGCAATCCTACCTCACCAAAAAAACCCTTAAATACCAAGGAGTGTAATCATGACTCGCCACAAAACCCATTACATACCAAGGACTGGAATCCTAACTCACCACAAAACCCCATATATACCAAAGAGTGTAATCTTAACTCACCAACAAACCCCTTACCTACCAAGGAGTGCAATCCTAACTCACCACAAAACCCCTTACAAACCAAGGAGTACAAACCTAACTCAGCACAAAACCCCTTACATACCAAGGAGTGTAATGCTAACTCACCACATATCCCCTTGCATATCAAGGAGTGATCCTAAATCACCACAACACCCATTACATACCAAGGAGAGTAATCCCAACTTACCACAAAACCCCTTTCATACCAGGAGTGCAATCCTAAGACACCACAAAACCCCTTACATACCAAGGAGTGCAATCACAACCCTAATTCATCACAGAACCCCTTACATACCAGGGAGTGCAATCCTAACTCATCACAAAACCCTTACATACCAAGAAGTGCAATCCTAATTCATCACAAAACCCCTTGCATACCAAGGAGTGCAATCCTAACTCATCACAAAATCCCGTACATACCAAGAAGTGAAATACTAACTCACCACAAAACCCCTTACATACCAAGGAGTGTAATCCTAACTCACAACAAAACCCCTTAAATACCGAGGAGTGCAATCTTAACTCACCAGAAACCCCTTACATACCAAGGAGTGAAATCCTAACTCACCCCAAAACCCCTTACATACCAAGGAGTGAAATCCTAACTCACCCCAAAACCCCTTACATACTAAGGAATGAAATCCAAACTCATCACAAAATCCCTTACATACCAAGCAGTGCAATCCTAACAAACCACAAAACCCATTCCATTACAAAGAGTGCAATCCTAACTCAGCAATAAACCCCTTACATACCAAGGAGTGTAATCCTGAATCACCACAAAAACAATAACATACCAAGGAGTGCAATGCTAACCCACCACAAAACCCCATACATACCAAGAACCAAGAAGTGAAATACTAACTCACCACAAAAACCCTTACATACCTAGGAGTGTAATCCTAACTTACAACAAAACCCCTTAAAAACTGAGGAGTGCAATCATAACACACCAGAAACCCCTTACATACCAAGGAGTGGAATTCTAACTGAGCACAAAACACCTTACTTACCAAGGGGGACAATCCTACCTCACCACAAAACCCTTTATATACCAAGGAGTGCAATCCTAACTCACCACAAAACCCCTTACATACCAAAGAGTGCAATCCTAAGTCACGAAAAAAACCCTTACATATCAAGGAGTGTAATCCTAGCTCACCACAAAACCCCTTACATACCAAGGAGTACAATCCTAACTTACCACAAATCCCCTTACATACTAAGGAGTGCAATCTTAACTCACCACAAAACCACTTACATACCAAGGTGAGTAATCGTAACTCTCCATAAAACTCCTTACATACCAGGAGTGCAATCCTTACTCACCACAAAACCCCTTACATACCAAGGGGTGCAATCCTAACTCACCACAAAACACCTTACCTACCAAAGAGTGCAATCCTAACTCACCACAAAACCCTTTACATACCAAGGTGTGCAATCATAACAAACCACAAAACCCATTCCATTCCAAAGAGTGCAATCCTACCTCACCACAAAACCCCTTAAATACCAAAGAGTGTAATCCTGACTCACCACAAAACCCATTACATACCAAGGACTACAATCCTAACTCACCAGACAACCCCATACATACCAAGGAGTGTAATCTTAACTCACCACCAAACCCCACAAATACCAAGGAGTGCAATCCTAACTCACTACAAAACCCCTTACATACCAAGGAGTGAAAACCTAACTCACCACAAAACCCCTTACATACCAAGGAGTGTCAATCCTTACTCACCACTAAACCCCTTACATACGAAGGGCTGTAATCCTAACTCACCACAAAACCCCTTACATACCAAGGAGTGGAATCCGAACTGACCACAAAACCATTTACTTACCAAGGGGTACAATCCTACCTCACCACAAAACCCTTTATATACCAAGGAGTCCAATTCTAACTCGCCACAAAACCCCTTAAATACCAAGGTGTGCAATCCTAACTCACCACAAAACCCTTACATTACCAAAGAGTGCAATCTTAACTCACCACAAAACCCCTTATATTCCAAGGTGTGCAATCCTAACTCGCCAAAAAAACCCTTACATACCAAGAAGTGCAATCTTAACTCACCAAAAAATCCCTTACATACCAAGGAGTGTAATCCTAACTCACAACAAAACCCTTTAAATACCGAGTAGTGCAATCGTAACTCACCAGAAACCCCTTACATACCAAAGAGTAAAATACTAACTCACCCCAAAACCCATTACATACCAAGGAGTGAAATCCTAACTCACTCCGAAACCCCTTACATACCAAGGAATGAAATCCAAACTCATCACAAAACCCCTGCAATCCTAACAAACCACAAAACTCCTTCCATTCCAAAGAGTGCAATCCTACCTCACAACAAAACCCCTTAAATTCCAAGGAGTGTAATCCTGACTCACCACAAAACCCATTATATCAAGGACTGCAATCCTAACAAACCACAAAACTCCTTCCATTCCAAAGAGTGCAATCCTACCTCACAACAAAACCCCTTAAATACCAAGGAGTGTAATCCTGACTCACCACAAAACCCATTACATACCAAGGACTGCAATCCTAACTCAACACAAAACCCCTTACAAACCAAGGAGTGCAAAACTAACTCAGCACAAAACCCGTTATATACCAAGGAATTTAATGCTAACTCACCACAAAACCCCTTGCATACCAAGGAGTGATCCTAAATCACCACAAAACCCATTACATACCAGGGAGAGTAATCCTAACTCACCACAAACCCCCTTACATACCAAGAGTGCAATCCTAACCCCAAAAAAAACCCTTACATACCAAGAAGTTCAATCGCAAACCTATTTCATCACAGAACCCCTTACATACCCGGGAGTGCAATCCTAACTCACCACAAAACCCCGTACATACCAAGAAGTGAAATTCGAACTCACCACAAAACCCCTTACATACCAAGGAGTGTAATCCTATCTCGCAACAAAACCGCTTAAATACCGAGGAGTGCACTCTTAACTCACCACAAACCCCTTACATACCAAGGAGTGAAATCCTTCCTCACCCCAAAACCCCTTACATACCAAGGAGTGAAATCCTAACTCACCTCAAAACCCCTTACATACTAAGGAATGAAATCCAAACTCATCACAAAACCCCTTACATACCAATCAGTGCAATCCTAACAAACCACAAACCCGATCCATTCCAAAGAGTGCAATCCTAACTCACCAATAAACCCCTTACATATCAAGGAGTGTAGTCCTCAATCACCACAAAACCAAAAACATACCAAGGAGTGCAATCCTAATCCACCACAAAACCCCTTACATACTGAGGAGTGCAATCCTAACTCAGCACAAAACCCCTTACATACCAAGGAGTGCAATCCTAACTCACCACAAAACCCCTTAAATACTGAGAAGTGCAATCCTAACTCACCACAAACCCCCTTACATAGCAAGGAGTGCAATCCTAACTCACCCAAAAAACCATTACATGCCAAGCACTGCAATCCTCTCACCACAATACCCATTACATACCAAGGAGTGTAATCCTTCCTTACCACAAAACCCGTTGCAAACCAAGGAGTGCAATCCTTACTCACCAAAAAAACCCTTACATACGATGGACTGTAATCCTAACTCATCACAAAACCCCTTACATACCAAGGAGTGCAATGCTAACTCACCACAAATCCCATTACATACCAAGGAGTGCAATCCTAACTCACCACAAAACCCCTTATATACCAAGGAGTGTATTCCTAACTCCCCGCAAAACCCCTTAATACCAAGGAGTGCAATCCTTACTCACAACAAAACCCCTTATATACCAAGGAGTGGAATTCTAACTAATCACAAAACCCCTTACTTACCAAGAGGGACAATCCTATCTCACCGCAAAATCCTTTATATACCAAGGAGTGCAATCCTAACTCACCACAAAACCCCTTACATACCAAAGAGTGCAATCCTAACTCACCAAAAAAACCCTTACATATCAAGGAGTGTAATCCTAACTCACCACAAAACCCCTTACATACCACGGAGTGCAATCCTAACTCACCTCAAAACCCTTACATACCAAGGAGTGCAATCTTAACTTACCACAAAACCCCTTACATACAAAGGTGAGTAATCGTAACTCTCTGCAAAACCCCTTACATACCAGGAGTGCAATCCTTACTCACCACAAAACCCCTTACATACCATGGAGTGCAATCCTAACTCACCACAAAACCCCTTACATACCAAGGTGTGCAATCATAGCAAACCACAAAACCCATTCCATTCCAAAGAGTGAAATCCTACCTCACCACAAAACCCCTTAAATACCAAGAAGTGTAATCCTGACTCACCACAAAACACATTACATACCAAGGACTGCAATCCTATCTCACCAGAAGACCCCATACATACCAAGGAGTGTAATCTTAACTTGCCACCAAACCCCTTACATACCAAGGAGTGCAATCCTAACTCACCACAGAACCACTTACATACCAAGGAGTGCAAACCTAACTCACCACAAAATGCCTTACATACTAAGGAGTGCAATCCTAACTCACCACAAAACCCCTTACATACCAAAGAGTGCAATTGCAATTTTAATTAATCACAGAACCCCTTACATACCAGGTAGTACAATCCTAACTCATCACAAAACCCCTTGCATACCAAGCAGTGCAATCCTAACTCGTCACAAAACCCCTTGCATACCTAGGAGTGCAATCCTAACTCACCACAAAACCCCTTACATTCCAAGGACTGCAATCCTAACTCACCACAAAACCCCTAACATACCAAGGAGTGCAATCCTAACTCACCATAAAACCCCTTACATACCAAGAAGTGAAATCCTAACTCACAACAAAACCCCTTAAATACCGAGGAGTGCAATATTAACTCACCAGAAATCCCTTCCATACCAAGGAGTGAAATCCTAACTCACCCCAAAACCCCTTCCATACCAAGGAGTGAAATCTTAACTCACCCCAAAACCCCTTACATACCAATGAATGAAATCCAAACTCATTGCAAAACCCCTTACATACCAAGCAGTGCAATCCTAACAAACCAAAAACCCCTTCCATTCCAAAGAGTGCAATCCTAACTCACCAATAAACCCCTTGCATACCAAGGAGTGATCCTAAATCACCACAAAACCCATTACATACCAAGAGAGTAATCCTAACTCTCCACAAAACCCCTTACATACCATGAGTGCAATCCTAACTCACCAAATAAACCCTTACATACCAAGAAGTTCAATCGCAAACCTAATTCATCAAAGAACCCCTTACATACCCGGGAGTGCAATCCTAACTCACCACAAAACCCCGTACATACCAAGAAGTGAAATTCTAACTCACCACAAAACCCCTTACATACCAAGGAGTGTAATCCTAACTCACAACAAAACCGCTTAAATACCAAGGAGTGCACTCTTAACTCACCACAAACCCCTTACATACCAAGGAGTGAAATCCTTACTCACCCCAAAACCCCTTACATACCAAGGAGTGAAATCCTAACTCACCCCAAAACCCCTTACATACTAAGGAATGAAATCCAAACTCATCACAAAACCCCTTACATACCAAGCAGTGCAATCCTAACAAACCACAAACCCCATCCATTCCAAGGAGTGCTATCCTAACTCACCAATAAACCCCTTACATACCAAGGAGTATAATCCTGAATCACCACAAAACCAATAACATACCAAGTAGTGCAATCCTAACTCACCACAAAATGCCTTAAATACCGAGAAGTGCAATCCTAACTCACCACAAAACCCCTTACATAGCAAGGAGTGCAATCCTAACTCACCAAAAAAACCCTTACATGCCAAGCACTGCAATCCTCTCAACACAATACCCCTTACATACCAAGGAGTGTAATCCTTCCTTACCACAAAACCCGTTACATACTTAGGATTGTAATCCTAACTCACCACAAAACCCCTTACATACCAAGGAGTGCAATCCTAACTCACAACAAAACCCTTTAAATACCAAGTAGTGCAATCGTAACTCACCAGAAACCCCTTACATACCAAGGAGTGAAATCCTAACTCACCCCAAAACCCATTACATACCAAGGAGTGAAATCCTAACTCACCCCGAAACCCCTTACATACCAAGGAATGAAATCCAAACTCATCACAAAACCCCTGCAATCCTAACAAACCACAAAACTCCTTCCATTCCAAAGAGTGCAATCCTACCTCACCACAAAACCCCTTAAATACCAAGGAGTGTAATCCTGACTCACCACAAAACCCATTACATACCAAGGACTGCAATCCTAACTCACCACAAAACCCCATACGTACCAAGGAGTGTAATCTTAACTCACCACCAAACCCCTTACACACCAAGAAGGGCAATCCTAACTCAACACAAAACCCCTTACAAACCAAGGAGTGCAAAACTAACTCAGCACAAAACCCCTTATATACCAAGGAGTGTAATGCTAACTCACCACAAAACCCCTTGCATACCAAGGAGTGATCCTAAATCACCACAAAACCCATTACATACCAAGGAGAGTAATCCAAACTCACCACAAAACCCCTTACATACCAGGAGTGCAATCCTAACTCACCAAAAAAAGCCTTACATACCAAGAAGTTCAATCGCAAACCTATTTCATCACAGAACCCCTTACATACCCGGGAGTGCAATCCTAACTCACCACAAAACCCCGAACATACCAAGAAGTGAAATTCTAACTCACCACAAAACTCCTTACATACCAAGGAGTATAATCCTAACTCACAACAAAACCGCTTAAATACTAAGGCGTGCACTCTTAACTCACCACAAACCCCTTACATACCAAGGAGTGAACCACCACAAACCCCTTAAATACCGAGAAGTGCAATCCTAACTCACCACAACCCCCTTACATAGCAAGGAGTGCAATCCTAACTCACCAAAAAAACCATTACATGCCAAGCACTGCAATCCTCTCACCACAATACCCATTACATACCAAGGAGTGTAATCCTTCCTTACCACAAAACCCGTTGCATACCAAGGAGTGCAATCCTTACTCACCAAAAAAACCATTACATACGATGGACTGTAATCCTAACTCAGCACAAAACCCCTTACATACCAAGGAGTGCAATCCTAACTCACCACAAAACCCCTTAAATACTGAGAAGTGCAATCCTAACTCACCACAAACCCCCTTACATAGCAAGGAGTGCAATCCTAACTCACCAAAAAAACCCTTACATGCCAAACACTGCAATCCTCTCACCACAATACCCGTTACATACCAAGGAGTGTAATCCTTCCTTACCACAAAACCCATTGCATACCAAGGAGTGCAATCCTTACTCACCAAAAAAACCCTTACATACGATGGACTGTAATCCCAACTCACCACAAAACCCCTTACATACCAAGGAGTGCAATGCTAACTCACCACAAATCCAATTACATACCAAGGAGTGCAATCCTAACTCACCACAAAACCCCTTATATACCAAGGAGTGTATTCCTAACTCCCTACAAAACCCCTTAATACCAAGGAGTGCAATCCTTACTCACCACAAAACCCCTTATATACCAAGGAGTGGAATTCTAACTAATCACAAAACCCCTTACTTACCAAGAGGGAGAATCCTACCTAACTGCAAAACCCTTTATATACCAAGGAGTGCAATGCTAACTCACCATAAAACCCCTTACATACCAAAGAGTGCAATCCTAACTCACCAAAAACCCTTACATATCAAGGAGTGTAATCCTAACTCACCACAAAACCCCTTACATACCAGGGAGTGCAATCCTAACTCACCACAAAACCCTTACATACTAAGGAGTGCAATCCTTACTCACCACAAAACCCCTTACATACCAAGGAGTGCAATCCTACCTCACCACAAAATCCCTTACATACCATGGAGTGCAATCCTAACTCACCAAAAAACCCCTTACATACCAAGGTGTGCAGTCATAACAAACCACAAAACTCATTCCATTCCAAAGAATGAAATCCTACCTCACCCCAAAACCCCTTAAATACCAAGGAGTGTAATCCTGACTCACCACAAAACACATTACATACCAAGGACTGCAATCCTATCTCACCAGAAGACCCCATACATACCAAGGAGTGTAATCTTAACTCGCCACTAAACCCCTTACATACCAAGGAGTGCAATCCTAACTCACCACAGCACCCCTTATATACCAAGGAGTGCAAACCTAACTCACCACAAAATCCCTTACATACTAAGGAGTGCAATCCTAACACACCACAAAACCCCTTACATACCAAAGAGTGCAATTGCAACTTTAATTCATTACAGAACCCCTTACATACCAGGTAGTACAATCCTAACTCATCACAAAACCCCTTACATACCAAGGAGTGCAATCCTAACTCATCACAAAACCCCTTGCATACCAAGCACTGCAATCCTAACTCATCACAAAACCACTTACATACCTAGGAGTGCAATCCTAACTCACCACAAAACCCCTTACATTCCAAGGAGTGCAATCCTAACTCACCACAAAACCCCTTACATACCAAGGAGTGCAATCCTAACTCACCATAAAACCCCTTACATACCAAGAAATGAAATCCTAACTCACAACAAAACCCCTTAAATACCGAGGAGTGTAATCTTAACTCACCACAAAACCACTTAAATACCGAGGAGTGCAATGTTAACTCACCTGAAACCCCTTACATACCAAGGAGTGAAATCCTAACTCACCCCAAAACCCCTTACATACGAAGGAATGAAATCCAAACTCACTGCAAAACCCCTTAAATACAAAGCAGTGCAATCCTAAAAGACCCCCTTCCATTCCAAAGAGTGCAATCCTAACTCACCAAAAAAACCCTTACATACCAAGGAGTGTAATCATGACTCACCACAAAACCAATCACATACGAAGGAGTGCAATCCTAACTCACCACAAAACCCCTTACATACCAAAGAGTGCAATCCTAACTCACCACAAAACCCCTTACATACCAAGGAGTGCAATCCTAACTCACCACAAAACTTCTTACATACCAAGGAGTGTAATCCTAACTCACCAAAAAAACCCTTATGTGCCAAGCAGTGCAATCCTAACTCACCACAAATCCCCTTACATAGCAAGGAGTGCAATCCTTACTCCCCACAAAACCCCTTACATACGAAGGGCTGCAATCTTAACTCACCACAAGACCCCTTACATACCATGGAGTGGAATCCTAACTGACCACAAAACCCTTAACATACCAAGGGGCACAATCCTACCTCACCACAAAACCCTTTATATACCAAGGAGTGCAATTCTAACTCACCACAAAACCCCTTACATACCAAGGAGTGCAATCCTAACTCACCACAAAACCCCTTACATTACCAGGGAGTGCAATCTTAACTCACCATAAAACCCCTTACATACCAAAAAGTGCAGTCTTAACTCACCAAAAAAACCCTTACATACCAAGGAGTGTAATCCTAACTCACAACAAAACCCCTTAAATACCGAGGAGTGCAATCTTAACTCACCAGAAACCCCTTACATACCAAGGAGTGAAATCCTAACTCACCCCAAAACCCCTTACATACCAAGGAGGGAAATCCTAACTCACCCTAAAACCCCTTACATACCAAGGAATGAAATCCAAACTCATCACAAAACCCCTTACATACCAAGCAGTGCAATAGTAAAAAAACACAAAACCCCTTCCATTCCAAAGAGTGCAATCCTAACTCACCAATAAACCCCTTACATACCAAGGAGTGTAATCCTGACTCACTACAAAACCAATCGTCTACCAAGGCGTGCAAACCTAACTCACCACAAATCCCCTTACATACCAAGTAGTGCAATCCTAACTCACCACAAAAGCCCTTAAATACTGAGAAGTGCAATCCGAACTAACCATAAACCCCTTACATATCAAGGAGTGTAATCCTAACTTAACAGAAAACCCCTTACATACCAAGGAGTGCAATCCTAACTCACCACAAATCTTCTTACATACCAAGGAGTGCGATCCTAACTCACCAAAAAAACCCTTACATGCCAAGCAATGCAATCCTAACTCACCACAAAACCCCTTACATACCAAAGAGTGCAATCCTTACTCACCAAAACCCCTTACATACGAAGGGCTGTAATCCTAACTCACCACAAAACCCCTTACATACCAAGGAGTGGAATCCTAACTGACCACAAAACCCTCTACTTACCAAGGGGCACAATCCTACCTCACTAAAAAACCCTTTATATACCAAGGAGTGCAATTCTAACTCACCACAAAACCCCTTATATTCCAAGGGGTGCAATCATAACTCACCACAAAACCCCTTGCATACCAAGAAGTGCAATCTTAACTCACCAAAAAAACCCTTACATACCAAGGAGTGTAATCCTAACTCACAACAAAACCCTTAAATACAGAGGAGTGCAATCTTAACTCACCAGAAACCCCTTACATACAAATAAGTGAAATCATAACTCACCCCAAAATCCCTTACATATCAATGAGTGAAATCCTAACTCACCCCAAAACCCCTTACATACCAAGGAATGAAATCCAAACTCACCACAAAACCCATTACATACCAAGCAGTGCAATCCTAACAAACCACAAAACCCCTTCCATTCCAAAGAGTGCAATCCTAACTCACAAATAAACCCCTTACATACCAAGGAGTGTAATCTTGACTCACCACAAAACCAATCACATACCAAGGTGTGCAATCCTAACTCACCACAAAACCCCTTACATACCAAGATGTGCAATCCTAAATCACCACAAAACCTTTTACATACCAAGTAGTGAAATCATAACTCACCACAAACCCCTTAAATGCTGAGAAGTGCAATCCTAACTCACCAGAAACCCCTTACATATCCAGGAGTGTAATCCCAACTTACCAGAAAACCCCTTACATACCAAGGAGTGCAATCCTAACTCACCACAAAACTTGTTACATACCAAGGAGTGCAATCCTAACACCGAAACAACCCTTACATGCCAAGCAATGCAATCCTAACTCACCACAAAACCCTTTACATAGCAAAGAGTGCAATCCTTACTCACCACAAAAACCCTTACATACGAAAGGCTGTAATCCTAACTCACCACAAAACCCCTTACATACCAAGGAGTGGAATCCTAACTGACCACAAAATCCTTTACTTACAAAGGGGGATAATCCTACCTCACCACAAAACCCTCTGTATACCAAGTAGTGCAATCCTATCTCACCACAAAACCCCTTACATTACCAAGGAGTGCAATCGTAACTCACCACAAAACCCCTTATATTCCAAGGAGTGCAATCCTAACTCACCACAAAACCCCTTACATACATAGGAGTGTAATCCTAACTCATCACAAAACCCCTTACATACCAAGGAGTGCAATCCTAACTCACCGTAAAACCCCTTACAAACCAAGGAGTGCAATCCTAACTCACCACAACACCCCTTACATGCCAAGGATGCAATTCTAACTCATCACAAAACCCCTTACATACCAAGGAGTGCAATCCTAATTCATCACAAAACCTTTTATATACCAAGGAGTGCAATCCTAACTCACCATAAAACCCCTTAAATACCAAGGAGTGCAATCCTGACTCATCACAAAACCTGTTCAAATCCTCAAATCTCCGAAAATCTTTCACACTTCCTCAATTATCCTCATGCCACATACATCCATTAATTAATAAATGTGGAAAGGAGAGTTCTGAATTTTCTTACAAATCAAGACAATCCACTTCTACAAACTATTCTTAATATGAACTCTGAGACTGTTAATACTAACAACATCAATGAAGCTGAGATACGCTATTTTTGAAGAGAAATGTGGAGAAGGGTTTGTATTGGTTTAAGCGGCTCCAGAGCCAATGGCTCCATTTTGAAGCCTGCTTAAACCTAAAGGTTATACCAAGGGGACTCAGAGTACTTAATATGCCCACATAGGGAAACACCTACCCTACCTTGTTAGCCCAGTGGCAACAAATTAATCTTAACACCAGTAAAGCATATATACAATTGTTGCTGAACTTTTTTAAGCCGGTGGAACAAGAGCTTAATGAAAAGATATGTCAGCAACAACATGAACTATCTGTGCTTTATGGGGAAGCAGCTACTGAAGTTTTCTTGCATGAACTAATTGATAAGATACTCCGCTATGAAACCAGACTGCTTGAGCAAAAGAAAAGAAACTGTGTAGGGATCTAACAGATTTCACTAACCAGCATGTCTTTACTTGGCCGAAACCTGCACAGTCTGCAGAGCAGTCTAATACCAACCGCAATCTGAGATCTATGAGAGAAATCAATGGGCAGTCAGAGGTACCACCAACAGCCTACTTGCAGAGGAGAGGGCGAGTCCAATCGTTTGAGTGGCATGAGAGACCAAGGGCGGAGCACCGTGTACAGTCTGAAGAGACAACTAATGCACTCAGGGAGGAAGAGGAAACAATGAATCAACAGCCAGGAGGGAGTGTCCTTTCACCAAATGAGGCACATTCCGTTTCCTCTATACCGATGGAAATGCCATCATCTTCAGCAACCAATGATAAGGCAACAACTGCCTCCACAACTACAGTTGTGGTAAGAAGGAAGATTAATATGGAAGGAGGATAACAGGTTTTTCCTGTTCTACCCCTACCGTTTTGAGCAGGGAGGAGAAAATCTGTGGAACAGGACATTTACAGGGGCCAGAAACGGAAAGAGGCACCAAGTCAGTTACAAACTCACACTTTGAAGAAAATGTGGGGGTATGGGCAGAAGAGTTAATATGGAATATTTCTAAATATGAACTGTCTGCAGCTGAGACTTCTTTATTAAACAGAGGTTTAAATTTTATACCTTCAACTAAAATGGACATTAGTGAATTTCTGTTATGTCTAAGTATGTTTACTAGAAATGTAACATTGAAACAACAATTTGGAAATGGCAATGAGGCAAGGGATGTTCAGTTTAAGAAAAACAGTCTGTATGTACCAATATTGCCACATAATATATAAACCTTTTTAAAAGCTCGTAAAACTGCCATTTATAGCACAGGAAATAATAGTTTTTTAGAAGAAGGAAAATATAATTTGACAAAGAATGAGCACACAGCATTGTGTGACTTGCAGACTAATGATAGCATAGTTATAAGACCCGCTGACAAAGGGGGACCAGTGGTGATATTGAATGCTGACTTTTATAATACAGCTATGCAAGAAATGTTATTGGATCCAAATGTATATGTTGAAGTACCAACAAGTTCAACAATTCTGTTTGAAATGAGTGAACAGATTGCTAGTACCTTATATGAATGCATGTGTAAGGAACTATTAAGTAAAGATCTTTTTAATTATTTTACTGTTGAAAATCCACTCATACCTCAAATCCATGGCCTCCCCAAGATACACAAAGACCCATATAACCCAAAATTTAGACCTATAGTAGCAGGGGCAGGATGGCTAACAGAACCTATTGCTATATACCTGGATAAGGAATTGAAGACAGCACTCAATGAATATACATATGTCTTGAAAGACACAGAACAGTTTTTAGTGGACCTCTATGGAGCAGTGAAGCAAATGGGAACAGCAGATATGGGGATGCTGGCCACACTAGATGTAGTGTCTTTATTTACAAGTATACCCAATGACCAGGGAATAAGCACGGTGAAATTAGTGCTGACAAGGCAGGGAAAGTTCTCTAATACTAAGATAGACTTTCTCTATATGTTACTAGAATTGGTACTAGAGCACAACATATTTATGTTCAATGGCATATGCTATAAGCAGTTGTCAGGGGTTGCCATGGGCACACGTTGTGCCAACACATATGCAAACCTGGTTATGGTTAACTGGGAATATGAACATCTGTTAGGTAATCCCCAAATAGCCTTTTATAGGTGTTTTGTAGATGATCTTTTTTATTTTTTTTGGAAAGGTGATGGTGAACAACTTAAATCCCTGTATGCATACCTAAATACTACTAGTGACTTTTTAAAGGTTACAATGAACTGTTCTGAGATGAGTTTAGACTTCCTGGATGTTACCATATACAGAGAAAGTGACCAATGGTCTATGAAATTACATAGGAAACAATGCTACAGACCATCTTTTTACACAGAAACAGTATGCATAACCCTAAGATTTTTCCTAACATAATCAGAGGTCAGGCAATGAGAACATCTCGCCTATGTTGTCAAGAGGAAGTGTACATAAGCTAAGAACAGGTTTCATTAATAGGGGGTATAGTGAACATGAAATTGATGAGGTGTACCATAATGTACACAAAGAAAGGAAAGGTAAAGCTGAGCCCTACTACTCTGATAGAGCAGGTAGTGACAGGGTAGGTATTAGGAATAGTGTATAGTAATAATATATAATAATAGTGTATTATGATACATTCCGATGGCTTTACCATATACAAGAGATGTGAAAAGGTTTGAAACCATCATACGACAAAATTGGCATATGTTGTTAGTAGATGAGGATACTATCAACATAGTGGGTGGACAACCACATTTTGCATTTAGAAATAAGAAAAATCGGAAACAGCTTTGCTATCCAAGGACACCCGCTCTGATGGATAGCACAGTGAATGGTACCCATAGATGTGGAAAATGTACACAGTGCATTTATATAGATGAATCAAGTTTTTTTTAAGCACCCTGAAACAGGGTGTCTATGGGAGCTAAGGAATTCTGCTGATTGCAATACTAAGAATGTAGTGTATGTAGCTCACTGCACAACGTTTCCATTTCTGTGTTGGCAAAACTAACCGTCACCTTGGGGCGCATTAGAAAAGGGCAACTGTATAGTGCTTTGGCTAAGCATACATTGGATAAGGGGGATGACCATATATTTTTGTTTCAGGTTTTACATATTCAGAATGTCAGCAATAGGATGGGGGACATAGTCAATACTACTGAAAATATGGAATTAAAATGGATTTTGCATTTAGGAGAACAGGTTTGGGTTTGAATGATAGTGTTCCATTGAAGCCAGTGCTAAAACCTAGAAAATTAAAATAAAAAATAATAATACTATTTTAACAAGAGAAGACTACACAAACACATGCAGGGCTTTGGGTCAGTATGACAGTATTTCTTGAGCTGCTTCTAGCATAGATATCACTAAAGACAAGCATTTGTTGATGCATGTATTAAAGCTTATGTATTTACTAGGTGGACAACATGTGCATTTATTAGGCAGACTATATGTATTAAGTTGTTGAGTGTGTACTGCTTATATTTTTATATATATTTTTATATATTTTTATATTGATATCCATGCACCCAAGTAGCTACAAAATGGGGAACATGAGTATATGTATTTATTCATTGAATTTTTATGTATTTTATTTATATTTATCAACATGTTCTTGTCTTTACATTTTGTGCATGTGGTTTTTCGGACTTCAGCAATTAACTAAGGGCAAAACGTAACCATAGTAATTAATTGATTGCCGAGTGCTAAATTAACTTTGAGTGGTAGGACTGGTTGTTCTAGTAATGAATTAAAGTATTTAAGTGCTGTTGCTGTTTGAATGAACTGTCTGATGAAGCAATGGTTACCATTGTGAAAGTGCTCACCATTTTGTATTAAAAAAGATTTTACTTTGTCATGGTTCAGCTTCTTTATTCCAGCTGCCTTCCTACTGGACACCTGTGTTTCAACATTTTCAACTTCAGGGCTGGTTTGGATTTATTTGTTTGCTGTTTGTGTATCAAATAACTAAAGATGCTATATATCAACCTGAGATGAGATGGTAGATAGTCCAAACTGTTTTGTCAAGGATAGCTTGCACCTCTATCCTTGAGGCTTCTGTATATTTAATAAAACCAACTACTGCCCACATCATTTATATACCCCATGCCTGTCCTGCACTAAGCTTTGTTCTTCCTTCCTATCACCCAAACAGACCCCTTCATTATAATGCTAAACAATGTCTCACCATCTGTCATCTATAAATATCAAAGAACAATTGGAAATAGCTTTTACTGCTACTCTGTTGCAAAAAAAAAAATATAGAATTCCGTTCCACAGATTATTAGAACTGTGACATATCATCCTTCCTTCAAGCATCTTCTGAAAGCCACAAACAAACAAAAAAATAAATAAAAATGGATACAGACCAAATGCAAGACATTACTCATTTATTGAAGATAAATTAGTTTAAAGTGAAATGAACGGACTAAGTACTTTCCTCTTAATAATTTGATAGATTTCTTCAGAGTAATGAGCTACCATACCTTGGAAATCCACATCCCTCCCACCACCCTTGCAAAGGTAACCACCATGAAGAACTTCTCCAAAGCTAACTTTGGGCTCCTGAAAAAAATATCCCTGGCTAACTTCATGGCACCCATGCAAATGGAGATCAGTTGCATGACCGCCGAATCATACACCAATGCACTGTACGAACATGTACACAAATGCATGGATCTCACCATACCCAATAGAACCAAGACACTCTCCTCCAAACAAAGGAAGCCAATCTGGTGGTCCCCTGCCATAAACAAACTGTACAACAGAAGAAGGAAACTGATGTGGAATAAGCTGAAGTCCCAAGACTGGAAAAACTCCCTTATCAGCCGCAACAAAAAGTTGAGATCCCTCATCAAATCCTCTAAAGCTAGCTATGAAACAGAATTGCAGCAGATAGTAAAGACAACCACAAGGCCTTCTATAGTTATGTAAAGAATCTCTGCGGCAATACCAAGATTTGCTCTGAGCTACTGCACATTGGTACCTCCTATACCGAGCCAACAGATATTGCCAATATACTGGCCGACAGATTCAATGCCAACTTTAGCCCCCCAAGGGACCAGTCACAATACCAGTAGATTGCCAGGCACCCGGTATTACTGCTGGACAGGTTAAAACAGCACTGTCCAAGGCCAAAAATACAGCTTCTATGGGACCTGACAATATCCCTGGCTGTGTTCTACATGAACTACAGAGTGAACTGCCACCTCACCTGTGTGCCCTGTTCAATCACAGCCTCACCTCAGGCTTTATCCCTACCGAATGGTGCACAGCTACAGTCACCCCCACCTCCACAAAGGAGGAGCGACTACAGACCCTGGGAACTATTGCCCCATTAGTCTGACGAGTCTGATATGCAAAGCTATGGAACGCATCATCATGGACCTAATAAACAAGGATATAGGGAATCTCCAAACTCTGGATCCCACACAGTTTGGTTCTGTGAAGGGTAGATCATGCCTGCTGAACTTGGTTGACTTCTTTAAGTCAGTCACCAGAGCTGTGGTTGAAGGCAAGGTGGTTCATACAGCCTACCTTGATCTGGCCAAGGCCTGTGATACCATTTCCCACTCAGGAATTATGGAAAAACTCACTAAGCTATGCATCAATCCCTATATCACTAGGTGGGTTGCAAACTGGCTCACAGGTAGAACCAACAGTGTAAAAGTAGCTGACTCCAAGTCAGACTGCTGACCAGTCACGAGTGGAGTCCCACAGGGTACGGTCCCGGGTCCTCTCCTGTTTGGTATCTACTTTCGGAAGTCCAGGCCAACATGAAGGAACTCTGGCTGACAAAGCTTGCAGATGATTGCAAGTTGGGAGCTATCAGTAACTCCCCAAGTGATGTTGATATCCTACAGAAAGGCCTCACTGAGACCAACAACTGGTGTTAGAACCATGGCCTTAAGCTCAATGCCAAAAAATGCGTCATCATCCCCTTTGGGAAAAACACAGTTTCCATGAATTACCACATCGATGGTAGTCCACTGAACACAGAAGGCATTATAAGAGATCTGGGAATACAGGTTGACAGCAACCTCTCCTTTGACCACCACATTGCCACTGTGGTCAGAAAGTCCTTCTTTATGGCACATCTTATTACTTAGGGTTTTGCATCCAGGAAGAAAGAGGTCATTGTCTCCCTCTACTCTTCTCTCATTAGGCCAATCACTGAGTACAATGCCCCATTTGGCATGTACCTCACTAAACACCTGCAACAACTGGAGAGGCCACAAAAGTATCTCACAAAGAGGATCCTAGGCCTTTAATATTTGTCCTATATGGACAGACTAAAAAAAAAACTCCAACTATTCTCTGTCTCATATCGCCTACTTAGAGGTGATCTCTGCTTGACTTACAAAGCCATGTCTGACCCAGCTGTTAGAAATGCTACATCTAAAGAAATCCCAATCCCTCCACACCAAACATTCCAGAGACCTCAACCTCATTACCGCAATCAATAGAACATGCTGGAGGGACAGGTTCATAACCCAGAGACTGCCCATGCTATGGAATAGACTTCCCATACATGTCAAGCAGAGCACCTCACTGGCCCTCTTCAAGAGAAATCTTGATGAGTGGATGGGTAATAGAAAATTCACCCCAGGGATCACTCCAGTGGCTTTACTTGACAGAGTCACTGGGAACTAAGGTCGGGTGGCATGATGCCAGGGTAACCCTATGGGCTAGGCTTGTAAAGGCTCCAGGGCCATTAGTCTAGTACACACCTATGAACCATAATTGGTGAACTTAAATACTGAAACAACAACCTATCAGGAGGCAGAAATTAGCATAAGCTAAATGATGTCATAACATCAAATCCAGGTTAAAGTGCTACGACTAAAAATAATAAATACATAAAAAACAGTTCTGAATAAAAATGATGACACTTTCTATGTGATTCATATGTACAAAATAAGAAACATGATGTTAAAAAAATAAAAATCACATCAAGTTTGCACTGTACGAAATTTAAAAGTTTAAAACTAAATACATTGTCTAAGTCATGGGGAAAAGTATCAAGGCTCACACAGTATTGGCCCTCTTTCTCAAGGCAAAGACAAAGCAATGTCGATGCCTGGGGCAACTTAGTCATTAAGTCTCAGTGCCAAGTTAACTCTCTATATTCCAGAAATGTATCCAAATCACCCAAAAAATTAGAAACCGCTCCTCTGTCAATAACAAAAAAACAAAACTTCTTAAAATTAGGGTACCCACAACTATATCTATATAAAGTATTTCTAGACTTGTTTTTCCATATATCATATAAATGTTCTCAGATACTTTATCTTAATTTCCTGCTTATTTTTGTTTTTACTTGCATCTTCTGAAAGACCACCTATCAAGCTCATGGCTCTGCTCATGCTATACTCCTGTTTGTTCATTAATCTTGTCTACTTTTCTCCACCCCTATCTGTAGAGGTTCTCTACCCATCACCACTTCATCTTTAATTGGCTATCGTTCCCTCTCTACCACTTTATATAACCTCTTCCTATCACCTTCTGTCCATTCATACTGATATCTTTCCCTCTTTATAGATAGAATTAAACTAAACAAATGACTTACTTATTACAACTGTGCATTGCCATAAGGACACTCTCCAGAAATGTATATAGTATATAGTTAGAGAGTGAATTTACTCATCCCATGGTTGATAATTATATATACATATTAACTGGATCATACCATAGGTAATTTGAGAGACCCATGCATGTAATAAAGCATTTAGGAGGTGCCTTGTCCCATTATTAGTTTATTTATTTATTTATTTATTTCCAGGTTGATGAGCGGGGATGTCCACTGGGCCAAGCACAGCCCATTTTCAGTGGAGTCCCCAGGGAGAAAAGATCCACATATAAGACATTTCATATACAATACAGAATTTACATTAATAAGGACATTTAGTACATATTATTGGCGTGCCTTTGTTGAAGGTTGGGCATTGAGCTGGCACCTCAGCACCCGTAAAAAATCTACTGCCAATCATTAGCGGACCGGAGTTCCGCTGTGGCGACCCCTAACTGGGAAAAACCGAAAGAAGAAGAAGAAGTACATATTATTGGCAGCTTATACAATTGGTGAAAAAAAAAAACAGTACATAAGTAATCATTCTCAAATCAAAGATATTATACAAGCAATACAGAGTATATACATGAGAACATTCCATATGAGTAGTTTTCAGCTAGCAAAATTTATATAGGACACTTCATGCAGATATAAGAATTAATTAGAGACTAGGTACTTAAATCTTTCACACATTTAGTAAGTGTAATAGCTGAGCGATAGGCTATACGGATCCTGTTGCAGGAATCAGCAAAGTCAGTGGATATTGTTGCAAATATAAGTGGTGTTTGATATTAAGGTAGGCTGTGAGCATACCTGAATGTCTCGCCTGGTTCAATGGCAGATCTATAAGGGTTAGGAAAAGAAGGAAGAAGACAAGAGGTAGACAATTTAAAATACAAATACAAAATCAGGGAGTATATGTTTAAAAAACACAAATGTTAAAATACAGATAAAGTCAAAAGTAATACAGATAATATAATTAAAAGTACAAGTTATGAAGTGTTAATACAAGCTTAATTTTTGTTCTGACAATAATGTTAGTGATCAGAGGTAGTAGTAGATGAGATTGAAGGAAGGTTTGAAACAGACAGTGAAATTTAGGTGAGAAGGAAGCAGGAACAGTTCCAGTTTGAGGTAAGGTAAGAATGGAGGAGAGATTTGAAATTAGAGTGGTTGTGAGTACAGTGGGGGTGGGGGATTCTATAGTTTAGCTAAGGAGTGCAATAGAAGCAACTGACCAGGAGGGTGAAGGGGTTTACAGATTTTAAGGAGGTTTTGGTTTTCAGATCTAAGAGTACGACTAGGGAGATAAGGGGTTAAGATAGATGAAATAGAGGGGGAGATGGAGGGTTGGAATATGAGTTTGTGAGTAGTGGTGAGTTGTATAAATTTCAGGTAGTTAGGAAGCTGAAGCCAGTTTAAGGAGTGGAGAGAATGGCAGTCTTGGGTGGAGTTTTTGGACCCTGTAGCAAATTTACAGACTTTGTTATAGCAGGCTTCCAGTTTGTTTTTTAGGCTAAGTTGGAGATTAGTAAGTAGAGGGGCACCATATATAAGAGAGAGGAGCAGGTAGGAGGAGGCTAGAGTACGTCTGGTAGAAGTGGTTAGATAGCGATTTTGTCTGTACAGCAGACCTAGTTTTTGGTGGGTTTTTTTATATTATTTTGGATGTGGATATCGAATTTTAAATGTTCATCAATGGTGACTCCAAGTAGTTTGGTGTGATGTACAATAACAATTAGAGTGTTATTGTGGCTTTTTATTTCAAAGGAGCTTTTGTCTGTGGTTAAATTTCTCAAAGGAGAGAATATCATGATTTTTGTTTTGTTAGCACTGAGAGCAAGATGGTTATTTAGCATCCAAGTTTGAGTATTGGAGAAGGCTGTTTGGGTTTTTTGAAGGAGTTTGGAGGGAGAGTTTGCTGTACAGATTATTGTGGAATCATCAGCATACTGGATCAGGGTAGCATTATCTATGGATTTGTGAAAGTTATTAATGAAAATATTGAAAAGTAAGGGGCCGAGAATAGAGCCTTGGGGGACGCCAGAGGGATTGTTGAGAAAGGATGAAGTGGAGGTTTTCCATTTAACATTTTGTTGTTTGTTGGAGAGAGAGAGCTTGTAAACCACGCTATGAAGGATGGAAAGAAATGGAGAGAGGAAAGCTGAGATAAGAGTAGAGGATGTAAGACAGTTTCAAAGGCTTTGGAGAGATCTAAGTAAAGGGTGGATACAACTTTCTCAAAGTCGCGAGCACAACTGATGGTGTCAAAGAAGGACAGAAGAGCAGTGGTGGTGCTGTGGCCAGGCTTGAAACCATGTTGTGTTGGGGTAAGAAGATTCAAAAGAAAAGTTAATTTTGTTATGGGGGAAAAATCGAAAAAATAAATAAAAACAGTGATGAGGACTAAAATGCTAATTCCAAGCAGACTTCACCTCTAAGAAGCCTCTAAGATAATATATGTAGTTGCATTCTTCTAAAACTGACTAACTAGATTCCCATATTGAGTGCCTTTTTTTTTTTTTTAATAAAACAAAGCTATTACGTTGCAAAATGTTTGTGGCTATACTAGGCTATTATGAAAGATGTTTTGGTTATTTGCTGTTTTGGAGTGCAGAAAGAACTGGCAGCTCATTAGGCTTTTTACAACAGTTAGCATTTTGTTTGCCTAAAAGTTCCCATGTTAAAATTTTCTGTTCTTTACAAGTTTCATTGAGTGGTATCTTCAAAGGCTACAGAAAGCAGCAATTATGGATGAATTTAATGAAATGGAGATGCGACAGGTGTTTCCTTGGCTGACCAGATATAGTCTTTAGTATCCAATACTCTACTGAATATGCTTTCCTTAATGGAATGGTAACACATTGGCAGAAGTTTAGTCTGTCATCTACTGTGTCCCACTATCTATAAATGTGTTCTATTTTTTTAATGATTTGACCATTTCTTTACTAGGTAAAACAAAATTACCTACTCCTTTTGCATGATGGCCTTGATTACTGGTTCACATCTCCCACTTTCTGTGTCTTTGGATGTGAATGGTCAAAGAAATGGATGAGCTGACAGAAAAGAGAGGTTTAGTAAGGTCAGAATGGAAGTAAAAAATCATTCATAAAAGCAATATGTACACTAAGTGATTTGTCAAGTGGTGGCACTTCATCAAAGAATGGTACTGCATTCAAAAGGGATAATACCCCCTCATAGGTGCTTACTAGGCTAAGGACCACAAGGGTCTTTTTAAGGCTAGCCATGCATCCCAAATTTATGACAAGTTCTGGTACCCTTGACAAGTGTAAGACGGGCTTGGCAGATGAAACATCTACAAGCAGGGGCCTGGAAGATGAACCATTTACAGGCTGCCTGTATCCATTAAAGACATAGGTGCCAGACCAGGGATGAATTTCCTGTTCCCCATCCAGTTGTCCAAGTTACACTTGAATTGGGTTAGGGAAGAACTCTGCTTCACATGGATGGGTAACCTGTTCAAGAGACGGTGTAGTCTCTGGGATGCAGACCTGTCTGTCCAGCAGGTCCTATTTGTATCACAAGCAAAGTCTTTAGAATGAGTAATTCTGATGCTGTTTGTTTTGCAGATACACAGGAGTTCCATCAGAGTGGGGTCTGACAGTGCCTTGTATGCCAGGCATAGATCTCACCTCAACATCCTGTAGGAGACAGAATATAGGGAATGGGCCTTGAGGCAGTCTGCAGAGGACATGTTACTTATGCCCTGTATTCTTTTCGTGAGGAACATCTGCGAATGTTCCAGTTGTTGGATATGCCTGGTTAGGTACATACCAAGGAGGGCATTGTACTTATTGATAGGTCTGAATAATGCCAAATAAATTGGAACAATGACTTCCTTGGACCTATATGCCATACCTTTGTTTATAAGTTGTCCAACATAGAATGATTTCCTCACTACTGTAGACACATGATGGTCAAAGGATAGATTACTGTTTGTGTGTGTCCCCAAGTCCCTGACTTCTGGGTCAACTCTTAGGTGTGGATGACTTCCCAAAGATTACTTTTATGCATTTCTTGGCATTTAGTTCTAGTCCATGTCTCTGACACCAACTGTTTGTCTATGCAAGCCCTTCGTGGAGAACATATGTAACAGTGTGGATTCAGTGACAGCTCTTAATCTGTAATCATCTGCAAATTTAATCAGCCAGAGGCCATTGACATTAGCCTTGACTTTAGAAAAGTAAATGCCAAAAAGAGCGATACCAGGACCAATCCTTGAGGTACTCTGCCTGTGACTGGCCTCTTTGTAGAGATGGCTTCCCCAATTTTAACTTCCTGAGTCCTATCTGTGAGCCAGTTTGGTATCCAGTGGGTAGCATAAGGATTAATACCTAACCTTTCATGGTTGAAAACAATGCCAGAGTGGGGTATTGTGTCAAATGTCTTGGTCAAGTGAAGTTAGGCATTGCAAACCATTTTGCCCTAATCTATTGCTTTTTTTTTTTTTTTTTTTTGAGAACTGACTGGTTGTCGGTAAACATAAGGCAATTTCTACATTGCCTCAGGATGCCCATATCCACCAAGATGGTAAGAGAGATGCCAGGAATATCCAGTTGGCAACTCTGAGGGCAGTGCTTGTCACTGCAAACTAGTTGTCCTACGTACAACAAGGTATTGATGAAATTTCAGTTGTGCCTTTACAGGAAAAATGTCACTGAAGGTGTCCATGCCTATACAGGGCACTGCCAAACACTTGAGGGGAAACTAATGCATAGTCCATGATGAATTATGGACAAATCAAGCAGTACTTACTGAAAAGAAAGAATTAGCTTGTCAAGAATGATGAAGAGAGGGACGTCACGTGAATGGTTACTACTAATGCTGGTCTCACCACAGCTTCACGCTGCTGGGATACATTCCTCCTTTGCTTCTTCTCTCACCAGAAGCAAAACATTAACACCAATCCCAAGATCAGACACAGGCCAGAGCCTGTTTGGTGAGCCACAGTCTTGTCACAGATGATACAAGGATTTGTAGGCTTCCTGGTAGATGCCTTGAATAGCAACCAAACTAATCAGGAACTTGAAGCACAGACACTCACTGCCCAACCAGAAAGAGTCAAGAATCAGTGCACTCTGCTCCTTCTCTAATCAGCAGCAAAATA
This sequence comes from Protopterus annectens, assembly GCF_019279795.1. Classification (NCBI taxonomy): domain Eukaryota; kingdom Metazoa; phylum Chordata; order Ceratodontiformes; family Protopteridae; genus Protopterus; species Protopterus annectens. The sequence goes on along the minus strand of NC_056731.1, from coordinate 592,292,307 downwards.
TAAGCACAGATTCCAAGCTGGCGTCTATGAAGCAGTTATTAGGCTTTCTGGTAGTCAGCAGTCTCCAGGAAATGATGTGTCTGTGCTCCTTGACTCACCAGCAGCAAAAGAGAAGCACTAATCCCAACATGACTAGTGACAGGCAGAATATGGGCACTCCGATAATTGGTGGTCTTGGAGCAGATGCTGCAGATTTTAAAGGTAAGATGGAAAAATGAGTTAATATCCTAAGAGCTGCAGTGTTCACTAAGCAGTTAGATATGGGGGAGGGGGTATCTAAGCTTTAGTTATCTAAGCGGAGAGCCACTAATTTTAAAAGAGCAAGATAGATTACAAGGGGGAGGGCATTTTGTATTGTGATTCTATGGAATACAGTAAGATAGCCAATAAATTCAAACAGTTGAAGGGGAATGATTTCACAAAAATGATAACAACAGCCAATGAAAGGAGAGAGGGAATCAGATATGTAGTCAAATTAACATTAAGGGCAGGCAACTAGAAAGACAGCTGAGTTTAAAGACTCACAAGAGACACAGTTGTGGTCTCTTTCTTAGTTTAAATATGCAGTTTTAAATGCAGAATACAAGCGCAACACAGTATAAAGAAAACAAATCACATTATACACAATCAGGGTTGTCAGATTTCCAACCAGCCAGGTAGGGACAAAAAAAAAAAAGTCTTTCACGGCAAGTGAAGAGCAAAAAAAAAAACAGAGTTCCACATTAAAGAACAGTAGCTCTGCACTAAACATGGAGCTTCTAGTGTTTAATGCATTGCAGTTCCACATTCAACACAAGTAGCTCCGTGTTTAGCGATTTTTGATTGGCCGGTATACCGGCATACGGGCCAATCAAAAATCGGTAAACATAGAGCCGCTTGTGTTTAATGTGGAATATTGCAGTTCCGCATTCGACAGAAGTAGCTCCGTGTTTAGCAATTTTTGATTAGCCTGTATACCGGCATACGGGCCAATCAAAAATCGTTAAACACGGAGCTACTTCTGTTTAATGCAGAACACAAGAAGCTCCGTGTTTAGCGATTTTTGATTGGCCTGTATGCCAGGTATACAGGCCAATCAAAAAAAAAAACAAAAAAACAAAGAGGAGTCTAGCCGGGATTTAAACTGGCAGGGCGGGACTCGGGATCAGGCTGCTGATCTCGGGACAGTCCCGCCCAAATAGGGATGTCTGGCAACCCTGTACACAATAGAAGGCAGAAAATACAAGAAAGCAAAAACAAACTAACTTTTCCCTCCCAGCAAACTGTGGCAGTCTGGGTGATCTTTCCATTGTAACACATTCCAAGATTATACAGAGAATTTTAGGAAGGTTAAAAGGCCTACAGTTGTTGAGATTGCTTGTGATTTCACCTTTATGTACTTCAACCACCAATGACTAACTCCAGAGAAGTGCATGCTGAGTTAATAAGAAACTGCATAGTATAACTAACAGATAGTGGGTTGACAGAGTATATCCTTAATTAACTGCAAGAAGCCAATGATGATGTTGCCAAGGCCCATGTAACTAGTGTTCATGATTTCTTTTGTTGCTGATGCGTTCATATCTGTTGCAAAATATGGGACTCCATTCCTTCCACATATTAGAGCATCTTGTTTATCACTGTGAGTTTTGAAGATGGTAGAGAATTTATCAACAAACATCTGTCATGTTCTGTGGTTTTGAAAATGGCTTACTGCCTATTTATAGATGGGTCTATACTGGAACAGCGAAAGCCCTAGTCACCGAATACATAAACACCGACACATATTCCGCAAACCGCAAATACACCGAATGCCCTAAACTGCGAAATTCAAAAACTCGAACCATCATAGTTGTCCCACCCCACCGCCCGCTACATACTACCTACCCAAACAAAGTAAATATATCACATACATACACTAACCCGAAACCCTACTTCTAACCCCAAACTAAATCTTGCATATACCACCATGTATGCACTTACCTTAACCCGAACCCTAACCCTAAGGTCAGTAACTATCGCACACTTACCTTAAGAAGCTACACCCAAACAAAATAAATAATCCACACACATACACAACAAAATCCTACTTCTAACCCTACACTAAATCTCACATACATTACCATCTATGCACTTACCTTAACCCGCACCCTAACCCTAAGGTCCGTAACTATCGCACACTTACCTTAAGAAGCTATACCCAAACAAAATAAATAAAACACACACATACACTTAACAAAACCCTACTTCTAACCCTACACTAAATCTCACATACATTACCATCTATGCACTTAACTTAACCCGCACCCTAACCCTAAGGTCCGTAACTATCGCACACTTACCTTACGGAGCTATACTGCAGAAGGGACAACCATGACGATTTGACATTTCAGATTTCACGCTTCAGGACGATCGATGTTTTCACTGTTCGATGAAGATGTTTCAGCATTTACGTATTTGGGTAAGTGGACCTTCGAGGTTCTAATAGGGAACCTTTATAGATTGCTATATTTGTAATTTTTCACCTTTAATTCATAGTATTTATTCATAATCTACTTTATAACATGTCCCTGGGCATGTCCATTCCATGATTTGCAGTGAGATCAGTGTTTGGCTCACTGAGTGAACACAAGACATATGCTTAGCTCAAAGTACTGAGAAGGCCACTATAAATAATGACTGCTGCATGTTTTCCACTGAGAAGGGCACTGTAAGTAATGACCACTGAATCTATGAAGCATGAAGGTCACTACAAACCATGACCACTGAACCTATTTACCAAGATGAACCAAGAAGGTCACTAACTTACAAAGACCTCTACCCCACATGAGAGAAGGTTGCGGTGAACAATGGCTGCTGCATCTATGAACAGAGAACATCAATCTGAACAAAGAGTGCTGCACCTATGAGCAATGACCACTGTACCTGAAAACTGTGAAGGTCATTATGAACAATGACCATTGTACCATTAATGAATGACCACAGTATTCTTCATTCCGTTCCTATCCAAACCACCTGTCTCACTGCCAACTCTGAATCCCTGTATGGTATTGGAAATTCCCATTATTGCATCCCTTTTCATCACAGATTATGTCACACCAAACACATCCTACCATGGTCATTTCTTTTGTCTACAATGTAGTTTGTAAAGGTCCTAGCAGGGAGATAAAATGTTGTGGTCCCTGTAATGATGGGGTGGGGGGGGGGGGCACAAAAAAACTTATATGCAAGATGCATTTTATTTGTCCTTAAACAGTTCCTGCCACGTCTACTTCCCACTCATTAAGTCAGTCAGTATACCATCCAGTATTAGATATCACATCTGTAGGCTTATGGATTCTAAAGTTTACACAGATCTCGGGTACATTTGTTTTTCTGATATAGCCATTATAAAGACAAATGATTTGGAGAATATATGACTACAGTTTCTTAGTTATTCCCTTCTATTGGGCAGTCAAGGATTGATACCTTCCAGACTTTTATATTATTGTGTGTCCTTATGTGTAACTTTTAATATTATATTTAAACAACCTGTTTATTTTTCTCTCATATGCACTGAATTATAGTTGGCTGCCTATGCTTTATTATTTGCTATGACCCCAAGTTCTATCTGTGCAGACTCTTAGTGTATAGTTACAGTCTGTGTGCATATTATGCAGCCAGTCTCTAGTATGCATCTTTGTACGAAAGCAAGAAGACTCAATCCTGCTTTTAAGGTGCATGTATTTTCTCTGAAATACTATTAGCTGGTAGAGCAGAGTACATACTTGTCATCTTGATACAAAGTATGCTCACATTACTTGTCCCTTTGTTGCACTTCTTCACTTTCTAATGCATGTTTTCACTGAATACTGATCTTGCTCTTTGTTAGTAACATTGTATCTAGGTCTTTTGTCTTTTCTTCCCTTTCCCATTTGCATTGTCCATTTCTTTTTTTTTAAAGAAATCGATAATCCAAAATTTACTGTACTATACGTTAGTAAATTGTTCAGTTCTGCATTCATTTATTTTGGCTAATTTGATTTGCTTTAAGTTTTTAAACAAATAGATTGGCTAACATTTATTATCATGATAGGGTGTATTGATAGATATTTAAGTGAAATTTACAGTACATTCTTGCATCAAAAATGAGAGCATGCAACAGTGGAGTAACAGAACCATGTAGTGCTATTGGCCAATAGGATAAAAAGAACAGAAAACGGGGCACTCAAACAGGAAGTCAAAATTTATTGTCACAAGGTGTGTAATGGTACAGGCACTTGCTTTTGAGCATAAATGCAAAGACTATATTACAGACGTTGTGTGCAAGACAAACATTGGTCGCAGCAGTAAGGTATGTAACACAGCACTCACTAAATTTGAGAGGGGGTCTCTTTAGTGCATGATGTGGCCACTCCAGCAGCAGAATGAGGTATCATCTGAAGATGCCTCATACCACCTGACAGGCCAATAGGTAAGAGCCCAGCTGCAGAGACATTATACAAGTACTGGTTGACAGTATGATCCACAGATTAGAAAAGTAGTAATGTGTGGGCTTACTTACTCCTGGATTACTACAGTATGTATAGCACTTAATATACTAGCAGCTATAACCTTTCAAAGATAAACTGGGGATGCCTTGGTCATTTTGTAGGCCACAAACTGCAGAACACTCCAGACCTTCTTGTTACACAGCTTCAAGATGTGGATGAGCATATCTACTTTGCAAACACACCAGAGAAAGAGAGAAAGAGACATCACCACCACCATGTGTGGCTTCTAAGATACTGTCCACCTCCCCAAAGTGTTAGAAAACATAGATTGCACCTATATGGACAAAAAAACACACCCAGAGTCCAACGATAGTGTTATATCAGAAGGAAGGGCTAGCATTTCACCAACTACCAGGTAGTACACAAATCAGAAGGAATAAAAACCCATGTGTCCACACAGAACCTTGGCAGTGCCCATGATTCCCAGGTATGGCATGCAAGTTTTGTGTATCAGCAATCACTGCAGACACATCCCAGCCATATACAAGGTAATTACATGCACAGCAATACACCTGCATATTCACAGTGGCATACATAACAGGCATATGACAGTAACCCCCCTCCATGTTTCCCCCCATTTGTGACATGGTACAGCAGATATAGGATGCCCTCAGGAGTCCTGGCTAATGGCATCTCAATATAACCTTCAAGCCATGGCAGACAGCAGTATACATTACTCTCAGTCAAACCAGAAATGTGAAAGACTGGGTGTTCATCCTGCTGAAATCATGGTGCCACTGCCTGGAAACATCTCTGGGAGACACTGCAGTATGTACCCCAACAGTCAGCCAGATATTTGCAGTATGCTGTGCTATGTTCAACTGTCACCAGGTAGGCCAGTCAGTATCCCCAGAACCCTCCAGCACTTCAGAAGCAGGGACAATTCTAGGACTGGCCTTGTGCAGCCTGTGGTGGGCCACATTATTTTCAATGTCATATCCATGAAGATGTGAGCCAGTAATGTCATCAGAGCACTACACCTTAATTTTGCTTTTGGCTGTGGGTGTGTGCATATCCAAGGTGGACTTATTGGATATGCTTGAGTTCTTATCAGCAATGACATGAACAGTTTCAGACAACCAGCAGTGGTGCCCTGCAAAGTATATGGCAATGCAAGCAAAGTGACAATATTTACACCTCCTTTATGGTCTGAAACATGTAATGAGTGGCAGTGTATGGTCATGCAGGACAAAATAATGCATGTAATGCTATCTAACAACTATACTGACACTACACTGAGTCCCACTGTACATAGGACATCTTATACATCAAAGACAGGTGGTATGGGTCACAGCCGTCATCATTTACATAGGTTTCTAGGATCACGTGAACACAGTAGCAGTCAATACTGCCAGGAGAAGGGTAAATTTGAGCTGAGACAGGGGTCATGCAGTAGGGTGTTATCTGTGAAAAATATGCTGTACTTAGTGGTTTGTTGGAGTGGTACTACAGAACTCTGCAACTGGCAACTGCAATGAGAAATTGTGGGAGAGGCACTGTGAAATCATACAGCATGGCTCTGGTGCCATGAAGGCTGTGCAGACTCAGATTCTCTCAGTACACAGTTGAGGTGGGATTGTACAGACCCTATATGGTGGTCACATATGAAGTGATCCTGTCTGAGTGGCCCTGCACCATGGCCAAACCTCCTGTTGGTGTGGGTATTGTAGAGACAGAGATGTGGCAGGAACAAACTGTGTACACGCAATAGTCATCCAATAAGTCCACCTTGGGTATACACACTCCCACAGCTGCAAGCAAATCTAGGGTGTAGTGTTCTGATGACTGCTCTTCCTAATGCCTTCTTGGATATGGCTGTGAATATACTGTGTCACACCATGGAGCTCACAAGGCCAAGCATAGTACTGACCATGAACTCCAATTTGCATTATAAATATATTAATAAGCTGCTAACAGTCCTTCAGACCTTCACTATACCAGTCTGTTTCATATTATATTCATATTTATTATCCCCAACAGAATCAAGCTGCTTCTTACATTTATCCAAAGAGTTTGATTCTCCAACCAGCAACAGGAGTTAATTCCACAACCTCAAAACACACACTAAGTAATATATCTATCTCTTCTTATAGTTCTATTTTTATTTATTTTAAAAATAGTTATTGTATATTTTATTCTAGGATGTTGTTCCTTTAAATTTAAACATAAATCAGCCTTCATTTCCTCACCACCTGTAGCTCTGAATGTCAAACACAGTTTGCCTCAAATCATTCTATAAAGTGTACTAGAAAGATACATTTGTTTAAATCTATCTCCAAATACTAGGTTCTTAACATACCTTACTCTTTTAATAAAATGTGTCTGAACTAACTCAATCAATGCAATATCAGTGAGTGATAAGAAACAACTGGTTAAATTAAACTTGATGTATATTATTATAGCCATGAAAATCACTTTTAGGATCTTTGGTTGTCTAATATCAACTATACTTAACATTAGTTAATATCTTGTATGTGAAATTAAACGTAAGACTGTTACATAAAATTGTACCAGGATCTCTAATCTGTTTAGTAATTTCAGATTAGTTTCCCCTATCATTATCCTTAATTTCTAATTTATCATATACTGCTTTATTGATAAGTGATAATATAATTTCCAGTATTAGTTTTTTATAAAACAAATATTAAATTTTAACAATAAAATAAATGAGAAAAAAGATATTAAAACATAACTATATAACTATTTACAATAGTCCATAAAAATATTTTCCTTATAAAATAATCAAACCATTAATACTTTTCAAGTAAATCACTTATTTTTTCCAAGATATATACGGATGTGTGACATTAGGGTTTCTCATCTTAATAGTTGACAATTCATTTTTACATATACTTTTAGCTAAATATATGAATTCTATAAATAATAGGACAGTTTTACTTTTCCAATTTTTTGGGATTACTTTCCTAACTATAGCTAAAATAAACCATAGAAGAGGCATTTGCAATATTGGTATAAAGTCTGGAAATGGAGCATTAAATAAAATCAAAGAATTAGTAACAATGACCACAGTGCGTGAGTAAAGTTTTTAACTCTGTCCAAAAAGGAGATATTATTTTACATTGTAACACAATATGAACCCCACAAGCTTAAACTGTTTTTTTTTACTGTTTGTTGCATTATATATTATCTGCACTTAAAGTTTCATTTAGTCGAAAATTGGTCGAAAGTTGTTTGTTTGTTAATTTAACTGTTGAGGCTGCCCACTAACGTGTGCTAGCCTGTGTAACTGATTTATTACTGTTTCCTGCATTTCTGTGTGCTTTCTATCTCAAAAACAAAAAAAACTCCTTGTTTTCCCGCCTCTCCTCGACTAGTTTAGACCAGTATACAGGCTTTGCTGTATTCTGGGCTGTGGTGTAGTTCATGTGGTGTCCATTGCCTTACTTGGATAGAAGGAAGTTTCTTTGCTCACCAGTGGGAGTGGGGAGCCTTGAGCAGCCTATCTGTCCCTGAAGGAGTGACTTCAGCACAAGAGCTTGTAGTAATTGATTGTTTTGGACCATTTCTAGCTCTTTTGAAGTTCCCTGTTTAAAATCCACGTTTGCACGGCTTTGCGCGGTTGTGTGCATAGCACAGCGCCGGTTAAACTTTTTCTGGCTCCGCCAAGTCTGCTCTTCAAATTTTCCCTTAAGAAAGCTCTACTCTTATAATAATCTAGTCTAATCGCTTTATTATAAGCCTAGCACTTGTTCTCAAAACCTCTCTTCTAAGTAAGCACTCGCTAACTAAAGTAAGCACTACATCCACCTACCTTCCCTGTGAGTACCCACTTCCCTTAAAGGCACAGCACTCCCTTATAATATTCTAGCATGTTGAGTGGTAGATTGCTGGCATCCTCTCCGGTTCAGCTGGTTAATCTGGGAATCTTGAGACAATGTTACACTTGTCTCATGTACACAGACAACCCTCTCCTCCTCCCAACAAACACAAATACATGTGAGAGATGCAACTATATAGCCAAACTGGAGGCTGAACTCTCTCAACTCAGGACTGGCAAGACCAGACAGGAGGAGAAGGTAACCACACACACACACACCAAACCCAGTCCCACATAGACCTACCATAACTGCAAGCCAAACACATAAAAACACAAAGACATACCCGGAGGCTCTAACAAAAAACTTACCAAAACAACAGAGGCTCCCAAAGCAGACACCCAAAAATCCACCACCTCAAAACATAACACATGCATCACATACTTCAATAAATCAGTGTGTCAAACAATCACAGCCCTTAAGGCCAAACACCATGCCTGATACACTAGTAATAGGTGACTCTATTGTCAGACACACTGATGTTCCACTTACCAGGCTGAACAAGGAGAGGGTAATGGTGAGCTGCTTATCGGGAGCTAGGATCTGCCACTTAACACACGCACTCAGGTCACTCCAAAGCAAGTACAAATATGACTCCGTCATTGTCCATGCCGGTGTGAATGACCTGAGACATACCTCCCTGGACTACATGAAAAGAGACATAGAGGAGCTCTCTGATTATGTAGCCCAGGCTGGTATGACCCTGACCAGCATCTTGCCCTCACCAAGAATGATGCCACAATACAAAGACAAGATGACCAGCTTTAATAATTGGCTCAAATACTGGTGTCATTCTAGGGGGATCCAATGTCTGTCTGCTTGGGATGACATTCTGGACAAGCCACTCTGCTTCACAAGGGATGGCTTGCATCTGTCACCACTGGGCTTCCGGATATTGGCTAGGGCTCTTGCCTCCCCCATAGTGCCTTTTTTAGGCAAGGCTCAAAAGACAAACCCACCTCCTTAGAAAACAAAAATGGAAAAAAATTAAGGGTAATGCTGCTCAATGCCAGAAGTCTAAATCTCAAGATGCAGGCTCTCGAAGCACTCCTCAGTATGGAGGATATCGATGTCTGTGCAGTAACTGAAACCTGGTTCAAGGCTCCTGAGAGCACCCCAGCACTACCAGGCTATACCTCATATTATGCTTTTCGGCCCCAAAACTCGGGCCAAATCAAAAAGGGAGGGGGAGTGTCCATATTCATCAAGGACACCCACACCTCCAGGTTAGTGGCAACACATGAAGCATCAGAGACCATCCAGGTGCAACTAACCGTAGGCAAAACTGCTATACAACTGGTAGCATGTTACAGACCACCCTCCCAATCTCAGGAACCCCACTCAGCCTTCCTGAAGACATTGGAGGATATGAATGTCTCACCAAACACCATCATATTGGGAGACTTCAACTACCCTAACATAGACTGGGTGCATTACCCTAGCCCAAAGGTTCCTGGAATTCATAAATTCAAATGCAATGGAACAGCTAGTCACCTCTCCCACAAGGGGAGATAATATACTAGACCTGATCATCACAAACATGGGGACAAAGTGCTCCACACCGGAAGTATACCCTTCACTAGTGAGATCTGACCACAAACTAATCACCCTGGATATACATATCCCACCTCCACCCCAACACAAAAGACTACAGTAAAAAACTTCTCAAAAGCCTACTTTACACTTCTTAAAACTGAGATGGTATCCTTTAAGCCCACTGGGACAGTGGAAACCACATCCCACAATGCAGAATCCTTCACAAATGCTCTCTACGGACATCTCCAAGAATGCATGGATCATGCAATCCCAAATAAAACCAAGACCCTCTCCACCAAGGGCAGGCGTCCTGTTTGGTGGACCCCAGCCATAAACAAATTGTATAACAAAAGAAGGAAGCTACTGCACGACAGAGCAAAATCCCATAAAGAGAAGGCATCTCTGATCAGCACTAGTAGAAAGCTACATTCTCTCATAAAAACATCCAAGGCCAACTTTGAGAGAAAAATCGCTATGGACACTAAAGATAACCACAAGGCCTTCTTCAGCTATGTTAGAAACCTGGGCGGAAACCCTCAGATATGTTCAGAGTTAGTTCACAATGACAAAAAATACACTGAACCCACAGATATTGCTAACATTCTGGCAGACAGGTTCAGTGCAAATTTCTCTCCTCCCTCACCCCCAAAAGAAGAAATACTTATACCAGCTGAATGTAACCTCCCTGTCATCTCAGATGTCCAGGTGAGAACCGCCCTCAGCAAAGCTAAAAACACAGCATCAATGGGACTTGACGGTATCCCAGGTTGCATGCTACGTGAACTCCAAGAGGAGCTAAACCCACACATAAAAATTCTATTTAACCTTAGCCTTACTACAGGATATGTACCTGAAAACTGGTGTACAGCAACAGTAGTCCCACTCCATAAAGGAGGCACCTCTACTGACCCTGGTAACTACCGCCCCATAAGCTTAACCAGCCTGGTCTGCAAAGCTATGGAAAGAATCATTATGGAACTAATAAACAGAGACATTGGGGACTTACAGACACTTGATCCCACCCAGTTCGGCTTTGTAAAAGGCAGATCCTGCCTTTTAAACCTGGTTGACTTTTTTGAAACAATCACTAGAGCCATTGACGAGGGCAAAGCAGTCCATACAGCCTACCTGGACTTGGCTAAAGCTTTCGACACAATACCCCACTCTGGCATCATAGACAAGCTCAACAGCTTAAATGTAAATCCATATGTCACAAGATGGGTGGCAAACTGGCTATAAGATAGAACCCATAAAGTCAAAATCACCGGAACCATGTCAGACTCAAAGCCAGTGACAAGTGGTGTCCCACAGGGCTCTGTCCTGGGACCCCTCTTGTTCGGCATTTATTTCTCAGATGTGAAAGCAAACATGGGAGGGTTGTGGCTGACAAAGTTCGCAGATGACTGCAAGCTAGGCGCCATAGTCGATACACCATCTGACACATACATCCTACAGAAAGGCCTCACTGAAATGGACAACTGGTGCCGGAGTCATGGCCTTAAACTAAAGGCCAAAAAATGTATAGTCATCCCCTTTGGGAAAAACAAAGTGCCCACAAATTATCACATAGGCGGTAACCCACTGAGTACGGAAAAAGTAATCAGAGACCTGGGGACCCAAGTCTATAGTGACCTCTCATTTGACACCCATGTTGCCAATGTGGTTAGAAAAACTTTCTATCTTGCCCACCTTATCATGAAGGGATTCACATCCAGATCAAAGGAGGTCATTGTGCCCCTGTACTCCTCCCTTATCAGGCCCATGATTGAGTACAATGCCCCATTTGGTATGTACCTCACCCGGCATGTGCAACAGCTAGAGAGACCCCAAAAGTACCTCACCAAGAGGATCAAGGGTCTCCAACATATGTCATATGCTGCCAGACTAAAGAAACTCCAACTCTTTTCAGTAGCATACCGCCTACTCAGAGGTGATCTGTGCCTGACGTACAAGGCCATGTCCAGTCAGGAATTGATGAACATGCTCCACCTCAAAAAATCCAAATCCATCAGAATCACGAGAGCTAAAGATTTGAACCTCAGCACAAATATGAATAGGACATGCTGGAGGGACAGATTCATAACTCAGAGGCTTCCCATACTCTGGAACAGAATCCCAGTTCATGTTAGGCAGAGCCCCTCACTGACTCTCTTCAAGAGAAATCTTGACGAGTGGATGGGAGATCATAGGTTTACCCCAGGGGTCATCTCTGTGTCACTACTAGACAGAGGCACAGTACACTAATTCTATTATGTAAGGGGGTCTTCACTGTGTCACTACTAGACAGAGGCACAGTATTCTAAATCTATTCTGTACACTTTTGTACCATTACATGGGGTGGCGAAAGCCACATCACTATGGCTAGGCTTATAAATGCCCCAGGGCAGATAGCCTAGTACCAAACTATGAAACTATGAAACATCCAATATTTCAACACATCTCCAGCAACTATTTGTTGATTTATATATTAATGCAACCATATAAGGAGTTCTAAATAAATACTTCCAAGTGAGTCATTTCCAATGAAGTGAAGATGTAGATTTTCCTGCAGATTTTATTAATATTTTTTTATTTACATATAATATATATATATATATATATATATATATATATATATATATGTATAGATAGATGGATTTGTATTACTTCACTGAAAGACCATTTTACACTGAGACCAAATTACCTAAAATTCATTTCACTGAAAGTTCATTTCACCTAAAACTCATTTCACTGACAAGTAGTACTCTAAGGCAAGTCAAAGGTGTATGTCCTTTTCCCCACTGTAGTGCGATCCTGGTGTTAGTATATATAGTTAGGGGTGTGTGGAGGACATAGTCCCTCACTTAATTTGGTTTTCTGTTGTCTGGTTTTGTTTTACATTATTTGGTAAAACCCAAATAGGTGGGGGGGCTACAGCCCCAATATCCCCAAATGTGGGGGGCACACCCCCCTAACTATATATATTAACACCAGGATTGCACTACAATGGGAAAAGGACATATACCTTTGACTTGCCTTAGAGTACTACTTGTCAGTGAAATGAGTTTTAGGTGAAATGAACTTTAGGTGATTTGGTCTCAGTGAAATGGGTGTCAGTGAAATGGTCTTTCAGTGAAGTGATATATATATATATATATATATATATATATATATATATATATATATATATAATCAAAAGCTTCAGTAACTTTAAGATAAACTACCTCACCCACTTTTCCTTGATCCCTCATAATGGTAATTTTATTACAGAGCTCAGACTGGCACAACCAGTCAATCTACTCTTAATAAATACATGCTGGGTACAGTCAATCAGTTGGACCTTATATATTCACATTAAATGTTCAATATGCATCTCTCAAAGCATTTAACAATGACGGATGTAAGGCATATTGGTCTGTAATTAGATATAGTGTTTTATCACCTCTCTAAAGATGGGGACAATATAAGACCTTTTCTAGTCTTTAGCCCTTAATCCTTTCAATAGTATCCATTCAATAGTAGATTATTGAAACTATTAACTAAGGGGGAAAGCTATGAATTATCCTGAAATAAGATTTGGGCCCATTAAAAACAGTGGCTGGCTTTACATCACACATAGTGTGCCAATTCACTCCTGTTGGACTACCACTAGTGTTCAAAATGTAGGCACTTAGAATGTGCAGAGTGAGTGCCACTATCTGCAGTTCACTGGGTGATGAAGGTGGTTACAGTGCCTTAATATCCAGTGGGTATATAAAGCCTTAAGATTGAGACACATAATGTCAGTGTGTCCTGAAGTTTTGAATTATTGTGCATGTTGGCTTAATTTTTGGACCCTGGTAAAAGACTTGCCTCAGCCTCTTGGTGTGTTGCATCCTCTATGTGTGTATCTGTAATGGTGGTGTGCCCTAGTGATACAAACTTAAAAGTATAGCATAATAATGCTGACTATACAAGCTGCATCCCTATGGTGCCCATGTTAGTGACTGCTACCTTCCCACAGCCAGATATGTAATAGATCCACTGCTGTGAGGGTTCATCTAGATGGAGGACCATCCCTTTTCATGATGCTTTATATCATGATGTTGTGCATCTTCTTTGAAGTTTTATGTACCTTGTTGCTTACACACTTACAACACTAATGTATGAAACACCTCTTTCCACCCACACAGCATTGACATCAGGCACCACTGTTTCCAGTACACAGTCATGTAGATGTTTATGAGACCCCTGTCACCCAAACAGATGTTGAACATGTGTAGGATGACTTACCCAACCTCTGACATCCTTCACTTTTGGAGTACATGCTTATCCCCTTAGGGTACATGACAGCTTAGATAGGAGAGGCTTGTATAGGTGTGCAGTAGTTGATATATCACAGCAAAAACAGGCTAGCACAGTAGAAAATGACTGAGTACACTTGGATGGGTATACTGTAGGTGCCATAGAGTTTCTGCATATGAGGTAAGAGATGAACATAGCTGTGGACAGGGCAGTGTGTCAGTGGGCTGCTGTTCCCCGATATGCACATATATGAACAGGTGGATGAGTACAATGGCTTACAAATGATGGAATTACAAAGGCTAGAACTGCCTTCAAACACTGAATTCAACTGAGTTTGGCTTTGTCAAGGTTAGGTCATGCCTACTTCTTTGAGAAGGTCTCCAAAGCAGTAGACAAGGCAAAACATTGCATACTATCTGCTTGACCTGGCCAAAGCATTCAACACAGTACCTCATTCAGGCATTGTATAGAAACTCCCAAAATTAGGTATACACCCCATGTTACCCACTAGATAGCCAGCTGTCTGTCAGACAGTACCCAAGAAGTTAGGATAGAGGAATCTCCCAACACAAAGAGACCAGTCACTACGGGATTCCCAAAGGTTTGCTGCTAGGGTCACTCCTTTTTGGCATATACTTCTTTGAAGTCAAAGCCCATGTCAGAGACCTCTGGCTGACCAAGATTTTAGATGACTGCAAACTAGATGCAGTCATGGAATCTCCAAACACACAAATACTCTCCAAGAATGCCTGATACAGACAAATAACTGGTAACACAACCACTGTATAAAACACTAAGGTGAGAAACATTTAGTAGTATACTCTGCGAAGCAGTTTCCCTGGAAACTTCCACACTGATAATACACTCCAAAGAAAAGGCCCAATGGTCAGAGATTTGGGAATGAATGTAGACAGTAACTTGGCCTTTGGCCATCATGTGTCTATGGTAGTAAGGAAATCATTCTATGTTGTGCAACTTATAATAATGGGTCTTGCATCTATACCCACTGTACTCAGCCCTCATCAGACCAAATGAGTACAATGTCCACTTTGTTATGTACCTGAGCAAGCATATGCAACAATTAAGAGTATCTACAGGGGTTCTTGAATGGAGATCATAAATAACATGCCCAAAGCACTGTCCCATTAGTGATCTATGTCTAGCCTACAAATCATCCTCTGATCCCATGCTGATGGACCTGTTACACATCTGCAAATCAAATTACATTAGTATGACCCAGTCAAGGGACTTAAACCTCATCTGCAGCATAAATAGGATACGTTAGAGGGACAGGGAAGTGTCTCAGAGATTACTTCTTCCCTGTCACAGGCTTCTCATCCATGTGAAGCAGAGTTATTCCCTAACCCAATGCAAACATAACTTGAACTAGTGGATTGGGAATCAGAACATTTTCTCTTTGTCTGACACCTATGTCTCTAGTTTCCAAGGAGAGCCTGTAAATGCTTGTCCACCCATGCCCAAGCCTAAATATACTCCTTAAAATAAATATAGGATGTCAGATATATTTAGGAAGCACGGCTAGGCTTAAAAAGACCCCAGGATTGTTAGACTAGTAATCAGCTGTAGATCTAAGAAACTATGGATGAGGAGGGACTGAATGTTTTATTTCAGTGGGATAGAATCTCTGCTATGTTTTATGTGAAAAGATGCATGACAGCAGTCAGGTACAGTTGTAGCTTAAGTACCTCTATCTACTAATGTTAGGGAGTATGCAACAGTAATAATGCAATCTTTTGCTCTGAATGTTGGAGGGCTGAAAATGTGTTGTCTGTTTTCAAGTGTTGCAACATTTGTTGGTGAAGGATATGTTTTAACGATTTTAGCAAATGGGTGCATATTGGATGTGGGTATGAATTTATATGTTAAAATGGGGAGGGGTGTTAACTTTTGCAGGGGATGATGATAGCGTGTTGATATCTGTGGGAATTGAACGAGTGGTTAATGAAAGAATAAGGGTAAATGAAAGGAGTTTGCATAGCTGTTCAGCACCACATCAAAGTAGTCTAGGGTATAGGATGTGAAATATGGTTTCTAAGTAAAGTCATACTGTCTTTTATTTTTCAGATGAAATGTATTTGAAATAAAATGGAAGTTTAGTAATTAGATTTTTTTAGATTTTTAAAGGGGGTTCCTGGGTTAGGAGGATATAGTTAGTAATGGATTGTAATGTCTGAGGAAGGGGAGAGCTTAGATTATGTTGAAGTTGGTTGAGCTGGTCACAGTTAAGTAGTGAAGACAAGTTATTTAGCATTGGAAGAATTTTGGGAAACCTAATGGGTTTTATAGTTTTCCAAAAGAGTTTGCGGTGATCAAGAGGTACTTTCTCAGAGGACAAAGCAAATGTTAAGGGTTTGTGGCTGACCAACTTTGCAATTGACTGAAAACTTGGTGTCATATCGCCTACTCAGAGGTGATCTCTGCCTAACATTCAAAGCTATGTCAAACCCAGAGCTGTTGGACATGCTCCACTTAAAGAAATCCCAATCCCTCCAAGCTACACGCTCTAGGGACCTAAACCTTGTCACTACAATAAACAGAACATGCCGGAGGGATAGATTCCTGTCCCACAGACTTCCCATACTCTGGAATAAACTACCTATCTATATCAAACAAAGCTCCTCATGAGCACTCTTCAAGAAAAATTTTGATGATTGGATGGGAAATAGGAAATTCACCCCTGGGATCACCTCTTTGGCTCTGCTCGACAGTCTCACAGGAAAATAATTTTCTTGGGTGGCAAAAGCCAGGGTACTTTTTTGGCTGGGCTTGTATAGGCCCAGGGCCGATAGCCTAGTACCTACCTATGAACCTATAAACTCCCCAGAAGACACTCAAATTTTCCAAGAGTGCCCTTGCCAGACCAACAATTTGTGTCAAAATCATAGATTAAAACAAAATGCCAAGAAACTAATAATCATATCCTTCAGCAAGCATGACTTCTCTTGTAACTATCATGTTGACAATACACCCTCTGAAAGTTGATCCCATAGTCAGAGGTCTTGGAACCTACGTTGGCAATGAACTGTCCTTTAATCACCACATATTCAGTATTGTAAGGAAATCCTGTTTCATCACACAGCTTATGTCCACTGGTTCAAGTTATGCTTGAATTGGTTTTAATCACCTATCATTAGGGTGATCACTGTATTCACCTGTCAATAGGTTGATCACTGAATATAATGTCTCATTCAGTAGGTACCTGTTCAAACATATCTACAACTGGTGAAATGACAATGCTTTGTCACTAAATAAATATTGATATTTATCATCACATCACCCAAAAGCATACTAGGCCTGTTAGCTCATATGTACCATAGGTTAATATTGCCTATATTAAACCTATCTTTAAATATACCACTTCTTAGTGGCATTTAGACCTCCCACCTACTGCTCATCACTTGATATCTACATCAACTTCTACTTATTATTTCATCACATCTTATATCACCTAAGACACCTCCTCTGTGAACCCTAGGCCTCAACCCTTCAAATCTACATTCCCACTATTGATCCCCCTGGACTTAAACTCGTCAGCATTAACATTTGTAGCCTGTTTAACAAAATATAAGAATTCCATGCATGGATATTCACCCATAAACCTGACATTATATCAGTAAATGAAACCTGGCTCCAACCCACCAAGGATTTAGAAATTATACCTCCTCAATATATTATCAGAGCTGGTAGACTGAATGGAGGTTATATACCAATACATTTCAACTGTCCATACATTTTAAAACAGTTCCTAAATTTTGTAAAGCAGAAAAACTGATGACCCTTTTAAAACTAAAAGCAAATAGATCACTGTGTTTAATGGTATCCTATAGCCCACAAAAAAAAAATCATCTGTAAAAGAAGATGTACCATTCTGGGCCACAAAATTGTCACTCATGAACCTATATACCTGATGATTTCATACATAACTGGGCAACTTTGAATTAAGGCACCAATTCTATCAGCATGTTTAACTTCCCCAAACTTATCAACTTATCAACTCATCCACTAGATTTAGCAAAAATACAAACACAGAAATAATGTTTGATCAGATACTGACTAATGCTCCCAACAAAATCACAAATGAAAGCAACCTTTCAGACTCTCTAAGTGATCATAACTGTATCTTTATTATTTATCATTGGAATAGTGTCTCCAAAATGTTGCTTACAACCTAGTTAGAAACCTAAACAAATTTAACCGTTCTTCCATTTTGATCTCTCTCTGACTTATTAGCTGGTCCTCATTAAAATCATTGCTACTATATCAACCAGCTGAACTTTTTTAATTCCACCTTTCTTAAAACACTTGATGGACATGCTCCATTGAAATGTAAATGTGTCAAATCTAACCTAGTACCATGGCTTAATACTAATACTAAAAGCCAAATGGACAAAGAGTGGGAATATTGGCATAAGCATAAAATCCAAACTACTTATCAAACATACAGGCATCTGAAAAACCTTACTAAAAACAATCACTAAGTGACAAAACAACTTCCTTCTCACATATGTAGCACAATTAAATCTCAAATCCAAAAATCTACTGGGCAACCATAAATATACTGCTAAAATCCAGAAAAAAACAGCAACAAAGAAATCCATTCTCCAATGAAACTGTCCCTTTTATGCAACACCCAATTCATACATGTGGCAGTATCCCTCATAACTAACAAAACAGATAATCCCATAAATATCCATCGGCTCACAACAAATTTTGCACAGGCTTTTAACCTGGAACCTGTACCCACCAAAATAATCTGGACACTTTTAGCCAAAATGAGACAGACAATACTAGCAGCTGACCAACTCCTTGTTGAGTATCTAAACTAGGTGTTAAGGCTGTTGCTTACTGCATATCAATACTCATCAACAAGTCTATCTCAAAAGCATATGTATCAGTCCTATGAGGATAAAAAGCATTAATTCTTCCATTGCACAAATGAGGCAAATATATAGAACTAACTATTGCCCAACAGCACTACTGTATCCTGAATCTGGGAACATGCATTCACTCCCAACATGGAGTTCAACCTTTTTATAGCAAAGCTTCAGCTGTTCTGTCCTTCTACAACATAGTCAACTCCTTAGGAACAAAGGTGTGCTAGTGTCTTCAGTCTTCCCTGACCTATCAAAATAATTTTATTTTATACTGTTAGCCACTCAAAATGACTTCAAACAATAGCTGAATGTGGTCTCTCATCCCATGCCCTGAACTGATTTAATAACTATCTCTTGAAGAAAACACAGTTTGTTAAATGACCTGCCTTTTTCTCAACCTTCCTAAAAATTTCTACTGCAGTACCCACAAGGATTGATTCTAGATCCTCTACATTTCAATTATTTCTTAAACAACCTCCGTACTGCAACCAGCTAAGGTTCACTTCTACAATACGCAGACAGCTCTGTTCTAATTCTCCCTATGCCAGACATACCGACCTTACAGACAGGTAAATAGGAATCCTATTCCTCCAGTGAGGCTTTCACAAGTAAGTCCCACCTATTCCTGGAGGCAAACAAAACCAAATTCTTCTTTTAATAGTTAAATTTTACCACAGCCAAATAAGCCATTTCAGAATCTCATCTCATCTGTATAAAACATCATACTAGAAGTAGTATTTAGCACAAAATTATTGGCTATCTCCATAGTTGATGCACTAAAGCTTGAACACCTATTCAGAATGTGATTAAAAATGTGAAACTGTCTTCTTTACAAAGTGATTCCCTATCTTTTCTTATCTTACTATCTTACTATAGAAAAAAACACAGCCTCATCATTTCTTCTACCAAGTTCTCATATACACCTCACCAGTTCTCACAAATATTAACTTTTGTCTCTTGCTAAAATGGGAACAGTGTTATAACAAAACAGAAACAAATTGCAATCAGTGTACCCAACAACACTCATTGTTGCATATCTCTTTCTCACAGCAAAAATGGAGGGAATTTGCAAACTTGCTAAAGTACAACAGACTAAAACAAGCTCATACTATCCTTCATCATCCAGAGAAATGTCCAGTTGTAAATAACATCATTCATTGATACTCTCTTCCCAGATATTCAACAGCAATAGGCAAGTTGCTGAACCAAGCTCATAAAACAAAGAATAAAACATGGGCATTAAATATATGAACTCTCTGTCAAAGGCCATAAGACAAATGACAAACCTAAAACTCTTTACAATCAGCCTAAAGACTCATGTACTCAACAACAAACTATATCCCTGCTCCCCCACCCCAGGTGTAACTGCATAATAACAACAGATTATCCCAATTAAAAACTACCATATCTTCTCATCTAAGTCAACTCTTACCAAGGATACCAAATACTTCATATATGCTCTCATACATTGCAAGACTTTTAACCATTTTATATGGTCGTCTCCTCAGGGAAGCACAACCTTTTAACATATTCTATTCTTCCAAAATGGTTATATTACAAATCTGAAATGGTTATTTTACAAATCTAAACATTTGTTCTGTCACTTAAAATATGATGAATTGTCAAAAGAATATCTAGCATCCTAACATTTATACTATGACTGACTATTAAGATTAATAAAGATTAAATTAAAAATTAAATTAAATAAGATTGAATTATATACCATAAGATAATCCATTCTACCAAAATGGTTATTTACAAATATGAACATTTGCTATGTTACCAAAATTATGCTGATTTGGTGACGTGTCAATGACATACATCATCTGTCAAAATTACATTTTCAAAAATCATCTTTAGCAAAATCATATACATACCATGGCTCCCTCTAAATCATCTGTAATAAATGGAAAATGTTTTATAGTACGATCTATACATTATTTCTACTTAAAAAATTATATTTTCACACCTATGAACTGTAGTTGCTCAATTTATATGTTTAATGTCTACGTTGCTGACATCTCTGCCTGTGTATCTTCATATTGATGTAACATTGTTGTATTATGGAGCTTTCATCCCCAGGTCTCCACTGACAATGGGCCCTTCTGGCCCACTCAGAACTTTCCAGTTATCAAGTACTGATAAATAAAATTAAAACCCACCATACCTCTCAACCTGTTAGAGCAAAAAAATCTGGACAAAGCCTAAAACGATGGGGGGACCAATAGGGACAGATTTTAAATATTGCTCTTACAAACTTAGAAAGTTCATAGAATAATAGGTTTTGTAATAGCATAAATTTTCTGAAGGACGTGGAGTCTTAAACTCAAATGTTTTTCATTATTTAATGACTTCAATCCTCAGCTATTTCCAGGAAAAGTACAGATTTTAGGAGAAACACACCAAAAATATGAGGCAACAATCTGGACATTCTGCGAAAATCTGTACAGTTGAGAGGTATGAGGTCCCACCCATAATTTTTTATCCTTCTTATGCCAGAAAAGCAATTGCCCCAAAAAATGTTCCTCCCTAGGCTGGACTGTGGCGTCCCTATTTTTGTCTACAACTCCTTATAAGGCCAAAAACAAAATAATTAGGTTTATTCATCTGATCCAAAGGAATGAAATCATTACATATATATTCCAAAAGACTAACTCATTCTGCACTAGCCATTTTAAATTCACCTTTAAACTGCTGCAGGAATCCCATTATTGCAATCTTAGAAGTAAACTAAAACAATGAGTGAGAAGGTCACTGACAAACCAATCAGTAAAAACAAAATGAAAACTCCAGCAAAGCTGGAATTTCCACTGAGTGACCTCCCAAACCTCTTGTATCAGAGGCACATGGGTTATATGCAAATGATCTTATGAGCATCAGATGTTTCAGCTAATTGGCAATTCTGAATGCCCGTGACTTTTTTGTCATTTTAATCGACAATTTCAGGCCAATAAAGCCAAACCCCACTAGCTGTGGATATGTATATTTTGGCCTTATGACCTCATCAGCACAGCACAAGCAAAGTGTTTGACTAATTATTAGAAACACAGGGCTGTTATACCCAGCTGATGTCCATTATCATTAGGGTCACTGCAAAAATATCTCAAACAACAAACTAAAACAATGAGTGAGAAGGTCACTAAAAAAACAATCAGTAAAAACAAAATGAAAGCTCCAGCAAAGCTGGAACTTCCACTGAGTGACCTCCCAAACCTCTTGTATCAGAGGCAAATGGGATATATGTAAATCTTAGAAGTAAACTAAAAGCCTGTTCTCCAGATTATTTTATTAAAAAACATAATGATATCAGGCCCCAGCCCCTTTTCAACTTGCCATTGATGAAATAGCATTTTCAAAAAAAATGTTCCAGTGGGTCTATATTATGTGACCAAAAAATCTCTTCTTCGAGCACATAATAATCGACACTTATACAGAGAACACTGTAAACCACAAACAGCCACATCCTCAAATTTTTTCCTCGGGAAAAAAATTCACATGGCCGTAAAATAAAAAACAAACTTTAAAACACTAATTAAGTGGGGGGCTTCGCATCCCACACACCCCTAACTAAATATACCAACTCCAAGATCACTCTACATCGAAGAAAAGTGCAATTCCCGATAACGTCCATCTGAATTTTTTCCCGAGGAAAAAATTAGAGGACGTGGCCATTCACGGTTTACAGTGTTCACTGTATATGTGTTGATTATTATGTGTTCGAAGAAGAGATTCTTTGATCACATAATATAGACCCATTCCAGTTACCTGGCTCTCTTCCTGAAGAATAAAAAAAAAATAGAAATCTGCTTCAGTTTCAGAAGCAACTAAAAATCTCACTCCATATTTTTGCAAAGGTTCTTGTTTCACTTATAAAAGATGAAGCCTTCCTTATCATAAAAAGAGAACTTGTCTGTCAGTAGGCTTACAGAACTAAGGCATTGAGCATACTTCCTGTGGCACAGGGTTTAATTCTCTCAGCCCCTCATATATTTACTAAGTGACCTTGAGTAATCACTTAACCAGACATTGCTGCCTGGTCACCCCTGAAAAGGGACTGTGTGAAGTGGGTCCCCCTGTTTAACAAATGGGTATTATTATTATTACATTGCATTACATGTGCCTCCCTGCTGTACCTGGTCAAATCATCATCTGTACTAAATCCAAATGCATATTTAATTTTATATGTACTACTGTGATATGTTGTTATTCAAAGCCTTCTTCTTACTGCCAAAAATGTTGTACTTAACAGTGTAATTAATAAATCTAATTATATCTCTTATTATCGTCTGTCCTTTACTTCCAACTGCATGTTTAATCAATGACTATATTTAACATTTATACTTTTTTATGCATTTGTATTTGCATTAAGGGCAGGGATGTGATTGAAAAGGGTCTTTAGACCAGCTCACTCTCCCAGTTACACAGATAGATAGATAGATAGATAGATAGATAGATAGATAGATAGATAGATAGATAGATAAAATAAATTTATATTTAACACTACTGCATTGTCTCCCTATGTGGTTTTAGCTTTTTCCATTTTAATACAATGGGGTGCAAATACAGCCAAATATATCATTTAATCCTAATATCAGTAAAACATGTGTTAATATTACAATAATCTATATAGTTTACAAACACATCTTCAAAATATGTATTTCCCTCCTAATATGCATATTCTCTATTATTTACATAAAATTATATTTTAAATGAAACATTATGTTGTTACCTGAGTTAATGCAGCAAGTTTTTATCTGCTGGTATTAGCTAGCATATCTTCTGTTATAATATATTGTTTTCATCTCTTCTTGGCTGTCTCCAGGCTTGTACTTAATTATAGAGTTTGGCGAGCTTTAACTATTTTTGTGTTTGCTGAATTTTATTATGTTTGGCATCATGTGAACCATATTAACATAACTGACTTCCTAAATACATTTAATTCCACAGTTTCTCTCATTTGGTCTCTGTAATAAATTTATCTATGTCGTCTCTATAGCAAAATCACAGAGGTTCATGCCTATACAGCCCACCCCACTCTCATGATCTCTTCATAGCCACAGAAATCTGGTTAAAGCCAATTACCAAAGATACAAAAATATCCCTGCCAGGTTATAATATAATCATACTACATAGAACTAACAAAAAAGCAGGAGAAATTGCTATTTTCTACAGAAATGTTTTAGATCTCCCACTTATTATGATACTATACCCACTTTCAACAATGCTAAACTTCTCAACTCACTCCTCAAACTGAATACACCCAAAACTCTAGCCATCAAATGCTCTGTACTTACAACCTGGTAACAACATTCCCATCCTGGATGGAATTCTGTCCTGGATCTCAATCAGCATAAAACTGGAAACCATCTTGCTAAGAGACATTAACATAGACTGGCAAAAGACAGGCCTAGAAAATCCAACAAATTCAGTTCAGCTATATGGCTTCTCTGAATTGATCAGGACCCCAACAATAGATTTAACAAGGCCACATCTAAGGAATCCATTCTAGACTGGATGCTAACATCCCCACCCAAACAATTTTGCCACAAGTGGTACTATGCCCAATAGCCTAAGCCTACAATAATCTAACACTGCAAACAGCCCCACAAGGTCCGTCACTATAACACCGTCAAAAATCTCAGTAACTTCAGTAAAGAAACTTTCACTTCCAGCCTGCTCCATATCAATTGGGCTCCACGTGAAACTCTTCCTCTTGGTGAAGCAGTAGACACATTTAATACAATATTTCTAAATATCCTGTCATATCAAGCACCATTATTAACACAAAACATTAAAAACAAATCAGCCCCATGGCTAACAAACAAAGCAACTCATGCATCTAGAGATAAAGCCTGCAAGTTATTGCTACAAAACAAGTTTCAAACATCCCTGCAACAATATACGTAGTTATGGAATAGAAACAATGCAAAAACAGGGAAAAAATCTTACTATAGCAACACCCAAAATTTATCCTCATACAATTTATCCTCAAACAATCCAAAAAAACTTCTTCCAAAATTTTATAAACACAATGCTCAATTATGGAAAATCAACCCATCTGAGGTCATCCCTAGCCATCAACTCCCAAGCATTGTTTTACAGTTTTATTCACATTTTATATATATAGTAACCTCCCTCCTACAAAACAAAACCACTACAAATCCTGCTATCCCATCCCAATCATTGAAGTCACAACAGACCTTCACACTCACTCCAGTGCCAAAATTTACAATTAGAAGGTAAGTATGCACCCTTAAGACAACTACCACTGCCCCTGACCAACTTCCATCTGGATATCTCAACTTCACTGCAGATAGCATTACATATCCCATCTTAATTCTAATAAACGTCTCTAGCCAAGAAAAAATGTGACCCACCTATGGGAAAAATTCTGTATAATAACTGTCCATAAAGGCAGCTCATTAACTGAGCTCAGAAACTATAGACTAGTTGCCATGCTGTCAGCTTTATCCAAAATGCTGGAAAGATAGATTCTCTTTCAACTTACTACATACATTGATTTCTCAGAACCCCCTGTCTCCCTCACAGCATGTTTTCAGACCTAATCACAGTACATCTCTTACCCTTCTAAGGTTCACAGATATAGTAAATCACAATAGAAGTCCAGGTCTTCTAATCTCATCCCTATTTGTGGATCTATCCAATGCAATTGCTGTTAGGACATAATCCATGCTCCAAACACTCACCCAGAAATCCTTCTCCTCCAGAGAAGCTTGAACAACTGACCACTCCTCCTGAATCCTCAAAACCCTACTATTTACCTTTAATTCTCTCTCTCCCCCAAAAAACTACCTTTAATATACGCTCATCCACAAGAATACAGAGCTAGTATCCCATACCAAACTACTAGCTCTGATAATTGACAACCACCTGCAATGTGATCTCTATATTCAGCAAGCCATAATGAAGATACTTCAAAAGCTAGGCTGCCTCTATAGAATAAAACACTACCTTCCTGACTCTGTTAGATATAATACAGCCACTTCTCTTATACTCCCTACCCTTGTATAGGTCTCTCCTATCCTAACCAATCTCAACTCTTCTCTCTCAAACTAGAACAATGCTACAATAAAGCAGCCAAATTTATAACCAATAATATAGTTCACATCACATCACAGCCTCTCTCTGAAACAACTAAACTGGCTTGAACTAAATAATTCTCTGTTGTACTCGCAATTAATTACAAAATTCATAGTGGTGCACAACCTGGAAAAATGGCCATCTCTTCACTCTATCATTCACCCTTATATTACTAAGAGACATATGTTCTCCAGTGACAAATCACTACTCTCCATAACCAAACCTAACAGTGTAGGATATTCACCGTATTCACATCGCATTAGGAATACCATCCCACTTAAGATCATTTTACAGCCTGAAAGACTAATATCAGCTGAACTATCACCTGATAAAAAAATGGTTCAGCACCTGCACCATTCCTGGTTAAACTGGTACTAATATAGCTGCATGAATTCATGTCATACTTCAATGCTGTATACAATTTAGTGTACTGTTATCACAGCTATACCCTCCTCTATCATCTCTTCTCCTGCTTTAACTTCCTTGTGCCTCTCCCACTCCTTCCATTTCTTGGGCTGCTTTAACTCTTTATCTTATATTCCTGTCTCCTACATTTTGATCAAGTCCTTATAGTAACAAACATTCGTACATAAACCTGACTATCTAGGCATTTTGATGCTATTGCACTGCATATACCTTCCTGTATTAAAACATTATGTACATATAAAACCCATGTAACTTATTTTAATTGAAACTGTAAATGATGTAACAGTGCAAATGATGTCTGTGATGTTTGTATAATGCAACTTTTCAACCTAGGCCTCATCTGAAAAAGGGCTTTGCTCATTTGGACTTTCCTAGTAAACAAATGCCAATAAATAAATAAAATCAATTGCGGTTGCCCGGAGTACTTCATTAGTCACTAGGTGCTGAATGTGGCTTGTGCATAGTTTCCAGGATTTGTTCTAGCATTAAGTGTATTAAAAATATTTAAAACACTGCATTGTGGTGGTAACTGCATACTTATGAAGTGCCTTAGAGGAAATAAAATCACAGACAAGACTGAGGTATTTAAATAACTACTGACAGCAGACATTACAAAGAAATCATTCAGCATGCTTTGTGTTGCAGTTACCCTCTAGATATATATTGACACCAGATCATTGTATCAAGATGCGCAAATCAATAAGATAAAGGAAACTGTTTCACCAATAAAAACAGAATAAAAATTATTTTCTTGCAATAAAATGTTTCCTTATCTCATTCACCTCCCCTCTTTAAATCCCACCCTCCTAAACTTAATACCATATCATTATTTCTTGTACTTTAAATACGTGTCAATAAATAAAAAAGGAGACCGCAAAATGTTCACTTCATTCTCTAATGCCTTCTAAGTAGCAATAAAATGTATTTTTTATATTTCCTGTAAATCTGCTACTACTTTGAATAGGTTAAAACAGGTAACATGTATGAATGAATAATCCACATGATGTCTTATAAATACTGCATATTATGGTGTCCTTTTAAAATCATGTTTCTTACAAGAATCTCTGCTTCTGCTGACTCTGACTCACTGTAAGGATGGCTACATGTAGCGCAGTTGACATATATAAATTATAAACGTGCACCTGCTGATATGTTAAAGTCATTTTGCTTTTCTCCATCACAACCACATTAAAAGATCAAAAGGTGAATTGAGTGCTGATTGTTATTTGAAGTGGGATGAATTCAGCTGTTTAAGCCTTGCTTATTGTATTCTTCTCAGGCACTCTGGCCGCAGAACTGCTGGTAAACAGGAAGTAATTGTTGTTCTTAAAATTATCAATGATTTCTCAAAAAAAATGCCTCAGTGTTAAGGCACCATACTGAATATAAAATCTGTTCTGCCTCACAGCCAGCCTTGGACAAGTTGCATGCTTTCTCTTATTATTAATTATTTACAGTCGTTATGTACTGTTTTATAACTGACTACATTACACAATATACTCCCTTAACTGGCCATAACAATTTTCTTCTATCGGAATACGAATACTTGATCTCTTGTACAGGAGTCTTTCCCTCTATGGAAATCTGTGCATTGTAGTGAATAGGCCAACTCAGTATTGACTTTATACAGGCAAGGCTTAGATCTGTTTCTGATTATTTGCTTTTTATAAAGATTATACCTTGCATGGTAGAGAGATAGTAGCTGTTATTAATTTTAATAATGAATACTTAATACTCCACTGAATCTATAATTACCACCCTATAGACATTCTTTCTCCCTTATTAAAATTCTTTGAAAAGTGTATGCAGTCCCAATTTTTCAAAAATGTAATAAATACCAACCCTCTCTCGTCTGTTCAGCATGGCTTCAGATCAAACCACAACACTACCACACCTCTTCTTAATTTTATCCATCATATTAACCTTTGCAGCAACAGTAGTAACTTTATCTCTTGTCTATTCCTTGACTTACCTAAGGTGATTGACACTGTATCCCATTAGATTCTTCTTCCCAGACTCTCCTGACTAGGCTTTGGCAATCCCTCCCTCTCATGGTTCCATAGCTACCTTTCCAACCGGCTACAGGCAGTGAAATGGCAGGAAGACCATTCACCATTCTTTCTCATCTAAGTCAGAGTACCACAAAGCTCAGTAATGGGTGTCATACTCTAACATTTTTTACTGATGACCACTACACTGCTACTAAGGACATGACTGTCACTCTAGATGCTACACTGATAGTAGCACATAAGTTCCTCTAAAACACAAAGAGCACATTTCTTCTATAAAAATCTGTCGCAGTAATTCACACCTCCTTTTAAATGCTAATAAAAAATAAGTTTTTGCTTTTGACTCCAAATCTGTATCCTACACAAAAAATAACTTTTCCATCACCTCATCAAACAACACTCCTATCAAACTTGTGTTCCACACATCACTTGCCATTATAGGTAACTACCTAAAGTTTTATATTCAAATACAAGCTATCAAGAAAACACCCAGAAAAATTGGACCCCTCTATTCTAGCAAACATTTTTAAACTAGCAATGCCAAAACAAAAAAAAAGCCAATAGCTTCTGCATATCTCCTACCTTTACTACTATATGCTGCCCCATTTACATTAACCTTCAGCAATCTCTACAAACAAAACTTGAACAATGCTATAACAAGGCATCTCAATTTGACCATAACCAATCTGCTAAATCACACCACTGCCCAGCCTTAAAACAATTAGACTGGCTAGAGCTTTCACACGATATGTCTGTCATCCAGTTAGCAACTATTAATAATATAAACTATATACTTCAAAACTGTCCTACACTCCAAGCCTTAGTGGAACCTTACACCCCTGCACAATCAATAGGCTCCATGGACAAGTTCTTATTACCCATAACTAAAACCCACAACTAAATTGGAGTAGAAGTACAGACCAACAATGTCACCAAATGTGGAACTCTATCCGTGCCACTCTCAGCAACAAACCAACCTATCCAGATTCAAAAATCTATTAAATAGCACTTTAAAAACACTTAGATCTGCTGTTGTACCTCCCAAGACTAGACTACCTTGGCCCTTACATTCCACTATTACCTATACTTACCTCTAGAAAGTAAATTAGAAATATAAATTGCCAACTGTTTATTACCCCTGTGCCTCCACTGTTGTTACTTGCTCCCTGACACGTTTTTCCCTGCAGCAAAATTCCTTATTATACTCACTCCCTTTGGTATCAACCTCAACTTCACTACATCACCTAACAATATGCATAATTCTCAACTTTCCTCACCTACTTTCTGTTTTCTTTGCTTATCACTTCCTCTCTGCTTTCTACTCATATCTCTCACACATCCTCTCTCTTATTTCTCCTACACTTAAATGTAAAATTCCAATTTTACATTCTAAACCTCAATGTATATGCCAGTTTGTCTTGTATTTATCTATAATGACTCTATATTTTATTGATTATAGATTTTCTCTAATATAGCTGCCTTTCAGTTATTACACGTCCATGAGTCAAGGAAAACAGCCAAAGCCAAATAAGGTACTGTGCGTCATCAAAATATATATATATAAAACTAACAAACGTGTAATGAGCAAAGCACAAACATGGCTGGATATAATAAAAATAAGAAGCATTAATAAAAGATTAGTGCTTTTGCATCCAAAAGATGCTTCTTCAGATCATTAAAAAGTCACAAACAATAAAACATTTAAATCTGAAAATGTAACATATATAACAGCCAATCAACATACTTCTTAACTATAATAAACCAATAGACATTCAAAAACATTTAAAGGATATGTACATCATTTCAATAAGATCCTGAACAACTACTAAAATAGAAGTATTTAACAACCAGTGAGAGACTTTAAACACACAAGGTCGCCAATCAAGGCCGAACATAACATCAGCCTACAATTAATTTATTTACACAGTGCACGAGATCTTAAGTGGGATTTGCGTGAAACTGCTTAATTGAGTCTATAACCTCTATCTGATTGCAGTTTAATAATTCAGTTCAATTTGTTTCACATCTTTCTGTTCTATTTTTCACATCACCCATATGCATCCCATCTGTCAAATTCTGAATCACCGGGAATACAAACTGGTATTCATAACCCATTTCGGATACATATGTCACTAGGGCATTTCTAAAGTCAGATCTCTTAATACTGTATGTCACTCATTCGTCTCTGACATGTATGACAAGAAGGTTGGGGTTTCATTTAGGTGCTTTAACACATAGAAACACATCAGGATGGACAGCAGCATCATTAAATACGAACAAACTAGTTAACAGATAGACCTTGCATACATACGTGCTTACATCTCAACTCTTACTGCAAATTGGCAGTCTAGCTTGTACTTACTCAGTATTTATTCACTAGTGCAAGCCCTTGCATAGCTTCTTAAAGGTATATACATGCATACTGACCTAAATTCTTCCTCTTAAAAATATTTCCCTTTGAAAAAACAGTATCGGAGCAAGACATGCCTTACTATATACATTGAATCAAAACACAATGTTCATGTCCACGTTGCTTCATATCTGCTACAGGGTTTAGAGATTCTACCATATCTCTTAACATAACAGTTGGGACCAAATTTAGCAATAGGGACAGTCTGCAGTGCACAACTCATATCGGGAACTTCTGGATTCATCATAGGAATGGGAATGTCCTCAAACTTTCTCTGGAATTGGAACACCGGACAACTCACTTTGATATAAAGAGTCTTTCTCACAGGATATGTGCTGTGGTATAGGCTTGGACTCAGTTGTTTCTGATTCTGCCTAAAAACTGCTCCTTCTAGTTCCACAATGTAAGATCTTGGGTCTAGACCAATATTCTTCATGACACCAATCCGATCATAACCTCTGGACATTTGCATCCTTACCACTTCTCCTTTTCGTAATGGATTGAGCAGTTTGCTGGTCTTATCATAGTAGGACTTCTGGGATAGGTGTTTCTTCAACAGACTGGCTTTCACTAACCTGTTGTTCTTCACACATGGAAGCAACAATTGACTACTGATTGATTATCTGGTTCTGGTTTGTCTCGACAGAAGTCTCTGAACAGGTGAACCAAGATGTTTATCACGAGGAACATTTCTGTGATTCAAGAGATTTAGGAAAACATTACTATTATATTGTTTTGACTTCTTTAGTAATTGTTTTGCACTTTGAACTGCACATTCCACCAAACCATTTGACTGCGGGTACTCTGGACTAATTATAATATGAATAAAGTCCCATTCTTTAGCAAATATTTTGAACTGTTGGCTTGTAAACTGCATGCCATTGTCAGAAATAACTTTGTGCAGACTACCATGTACTGCAAAATGATGTTTCTTCTTAGTAATGACAGTACTGGATGCTAGGTTAGGAAGTAGGTCAATCTTGAACCAATTGGAGTAAAAGTTCCCTAACACCAAATAATGTTGACCATTCCACTCGAAAATGTCTGTGGCTATTGTTGACCAAGGTAGTTCAGGAATCTGGTTTAACTGAAGTGATTCCTTCTGTTGATTTGGCTTTGTATTATTACAGACTGAACAAGATGAAAGTGCTCTCTCAATGTCTTGTGATATAGAAGGCCAAAATACTAGACCTCTCGCCCTTCTTTTGGTAGATTCGGTTCCTGGGTGACCATGATGCAAGATAGTAATGTACTCTTGTTGCAAGGACTTTGGAACAATTACTTTTGGACCTTTCATGATGATAACTTTGTCAGTCAAAATCGCATCTCTGTATGGAAAATAAGGTTGCACTTCTTGAGGTAAACTAGATTGCTTTGACGGCCATCCATGATTGGTAAAGTGGTTGAGCCTTTATAAAACTGTATCTGTGGCTGTGTGATCTCTCAGCTCATCAAGATGTGTGGAAGAAAAATCTCTCACTTCCATGACTTCAAAATCAAGGTTTTCATTTTCGTGCTATTCTGGATAATATATCAGCAAAATAAAGAAGTTTGCCTTTCTTGCAGACAAGATTGCAATTGTACTTTTGCAATCTCAGCATTCATACATTGCAGTATGGCTGGAGCTGAATGCACTGGCTTCCTCAAGATAGTGACTAAAGGTTGGTGGTCTGTTTTGATCTGGATAGGTCTACCATAAACATAATTGTGGAACTTTGAACATACAAACACAATTGCCAAAAGCTCTTTCTCGATAGGAGCATACTGAATTCAAGTTTGGGTAAGAGTTCTCGATGCATAAGCAACAGGCTGATCCTCTGCACCTAAACAAAATTTCCAAGTATCACAGGAAAGTGTAACTGTTTGTGAGCATCATAGTATCTGAGTGTTGGTGGACTAGCAATTCTCTGTTTCAGGACTTCAAATGTTCTTTGGTGTTGCTCTAACCAAGACCAGGATACATATTTATGTGTCAGCTCTCCGGGTGGTGCTGAAAGTTGGCTCAAGTCTGGAATGAACTTGCCTAGGTAGTTGACCATGTCAAGAAAACACTGCAGGGCTTGAACATTATCTGAGCTGGCTATTTGCTTTGAAGGGTCTGGTCGTAGGCTTGCTCTCATAAATAAATGACCAACATAAGTAACTTCTAGTAGCCTAAATTTAGATTTCTGTGCATGGAGCTTAAGATTCACTTGCCATGCCCTCTCGAGAACTTTTCTGAGGTTTCTATCATGTTCTGCTTCATCACAGCCTCCCACCAGTATAAACTATAATAGCACAAGAAAAACAGGCCAGAAAAAAATTTGCTCCAGTGCAGATTGAAAGACTTCACTTGCAGAATTTATTCAAAATAATATTCTCAAAAATTGTACCTGCCAAATGGAGTACTGAAAGTAATGAGCAATGAGGATTGTTTGTTGAACTGAATTTGCCAAAATGAACTCTTTGCATCTAAGAGAGAAAACTTAGTGCCATTTGGCATCAAGGCTGTGAGTTCTTTGACTCAGTGTATTGGACAATGAGGTCTTTTTTAGAGCTTTGTTGAAATCTCTTAGATCAATACATATTCTGATGCCATTTGAGCTTTTCTTATGAGTTGCTACCATGGAAGATACCCATTCGGATTGAGTTTCAACTGGACAAATCACACCTTGTCACACAATTTTATCTAGCTTGGCTTTATCTATATCCTTCATGGCTACTAGAAGTTTTCGTGCTAGCTTATTAACCAGACTGACCTCTGGGTCTAACTTCATGGAGTACATAACTGGAAGTCTGCCTAGTTTGTCTTAGAACAGATCAGTATAGGTAGAAAAAAATGTACTGGGCAAAATCAGAGTAGTGCTCTTTTAAGCTAACATGATGGACTTCCTTATTAAATGAAAGCAATCCCATTTTCAAACTGGCTCTGAGCCCAAATAATGACTAGACATGCCTCTTGACCAAATAGAATAATAAAGTCGTAGCTTCTCCCAATAGACTAACATGAAAGTACTACCAAGCCTTCGGTTTGAATTTCTTCACCTCCGTAAGCAACAAGCTTCACATACCTTGCCAAATCAAACCTTTCACCTTTACACACACTGGCAAATGTTTCTGCTGACATAACATTGCACTTAGAACCTGTATCAACTTTGAGATCTATGGGTTTGCCATTTATCAGAAAAGTACCAAATACTTCATTCTTTGCCCTTAAATCAACTGCATTGACTATTTCATGAAGCACTGACACACCCATTAACAAAAAGAGTAGAATTACCACTGTCTAACTTATAAACTTGTTTCTTAAAGTGTTCCTTTTAAATTAAAAAATGTGGGCCTTTTGATTTACAAAACCTTTTGAAATTATTCCATTTATTGCATTTGTGGCAATGTTGACCAAAAGCTAAACAGTTCTCCCTTTTAGATACATGACGTCTACCACAGTTGCGATAGCTGGCAATGAAACTGGATTGGGGCCCATGCTTTGAGTTTGCTGACTCACTCTTATGTTTCACTGAGACTGTGCAAACTCTGAAATTTGCTAGATAGCTCTGGGATTTGCCAGTGAATGTTGCAGGGGTTACAGTTGCTGCCATATGCTTGGGCTTATTTCTTTTAATAACATGCTGCATACTATCAACATGAGCTTTATCACTGTGCCTTCTAGAGCTGCTCTCATTTGTAAGCATATTTGTGTGCTTTTCTGTGAGCTCGTATATCTGACAAATCTCAATGGCTTTATTCAATTCAATAGCTTTATTCAAAATTAAATCACTGTCACAAAGTAAAATCTTTCTCACAGCATCATCTTTAATACCACACACAAATCGGTCTTTTATCAACTCATCCCTTAAATCACCAAATCTGCACATTTTAG
>NC_056731.1:592222461-592252461 GCF_019279795.1 Protopterus annectens | reverse complement strand
TATATATATATATAATATATATATATATATATATATATACATATATATATATATATATATATATATATATATATATATATATATATATATATTTATATATACATATATACACACACACACACACACACACACACATATATATATATATATATATATATATATATATATATAGATATATATATTTATTTATTTATTTATTTTATTTTACATTTGTTAACCGGGAGTGTCTGACTGAGCCAAAAAGGCCCTTTTTCAGCAGAGGCCTGGGGAGAAAAGCCCCACATAGAGAATTTACAGATACATTTAGATATTTAGACATGATCAGTATATAAATAAATTACAATAGACATTTTTTAGAGTGGTATGCAGCACATTAACAGTTACAGTGGAGAGAACAAACAGGAAAATATTAATTTAAAAATAAATAATTAATATATTTGCGGTATACAGCTGAAATTTGGAACATAGGTAGAATACCTACATTGTACATTAGCCAATGTTTGTGAGTAAGAGTGAAAACTATTATCAAGTACTTTAGGTTTAGTATGTGTACCTTATCCGCTTTCATTAGCCTGAGGAGCAGTCAATGCACTGCCAACTTTGCTTGAGATGTTGCCTAATGAGGTTTTTAAAGGAGGCTTTGGACATTGTGTTTTGTATGCTAGTGGGGAAAGAGTTCCATTTCTTAGCCACTGAACTACTATATAGTGTGTTTTCAAAGCTATTGTAGCTGTTGGTGACTTCTAGTAGTAGTTTGCTTGATGATCTAAGAGGCCTTTTGGCTGAGTGTTGTTGTACTAGGTTTTTGAGGGCAGGATACTTATTGGGAAGGTAATAGAATGACAGAAGCAAAGCTGATTGTAGGTTAGGAGGTTGGGCAGTTCAAGCCAGTGGAGCTGTCTCAAAGCAGTATAGTGATGAGTTCTATATGAGCAATTTGCAGCAAAGCGGGCAATTCTGTTATAGCAGGCTTCCATTTTGCTTAGTTCAGTTTTGTTGAGATTAGTCAAAATGGGAGATGCATGGAGTAGGGAGGATAGAAGTTGGGAGCAAGCAATGGCTGAACTTGTGTTTTTGGTAAGAAATGGTCTGATACGGTAGAGTGATCCCAATTTGGCATGTAGTTTTTTTAATAGTTAAGTTGAGATGACTATCAAATTTTAGGTGGGAGTCTATGGTTATTCCCAAGAGCTTAGCCTGTGCCACTGGAGCGATTGGAGTAGCATTTGTGGAATAGATAGTGAATTGACTGTTATCAGTGTTTTTGTTAGAACTGGTTATAATCATAAGCTGAGTTTTCTTTGGATTGAGGATAAGTTGGGCTTTGGTAAGGTAGTTTTCAACGTCAGAGAATGCTAGATGAGTTGTTTGCAGGAGGTTGGGAATGTTATGTGCAACACAGATTAAGGTAGTATCATCTGCATACTGAAATGACAGATGCATGCTGTGTGGAGGTATGGAGGTCATTTGTGAAGATTGTGAATAATACTGGTCCTAAGGTAGAACCCTGTGGGACTCCTGTAGTTATGGGCAGCTGAGGAGTGAGAGAATTTTCCCATTTCACAGCTTGTTACCTGTCACTTAAGTAGCTTTGGAACCAGGTAAGAGTGGAATTTGATAGGTGATATTGGTTTAGTTGGGAGACTGTGTCAAATGCTTTGGACATATCCAATAAAAGAGTTGACACCTGCAGGCCTTCATTTTTGAGATGGTTTATTGTGTCAGTAAAGCAGAGGAGGGCTGTAGTGGTACTATGGGCAGATCTGAAACCATGTTGAGTAGGTGACAGGATGTTGCTGTCTAGGAGATATTTTAGCACCTGTGTATGGATGCATTTTTCTAGGATTTTGGCCAGGGGGGGGGGAGTAAAGCAATGGGTGTGTAGTTATTAAGTTCATTGGAGGTCCTGCCTTTATGTATGGGTGTAACATAGGATATTTTCCAGACTTTGGGCACATAGTTTTCAACAACTGATCTGTTTATGAGAGTGGAGATTGGGATAGCAATATCATCTGCAGTGAGTTTCAAGAAATAGCTGGGGAGTAGGTCGCTGCTGTTGATGAGGTTTTTAGTTTGGAGACCATGCTTTTGATAGAAGTGGTGGAAACTGTTTTGAGGGTAAAGCTTGTATTAGTGTTATTTGTGTTGGGGGGGGTAGTGAGGTTGGAACTGTCTTGTGATACTAAGGATAGAATTGAGTTCACAAAGTGGGAGTTGAATTCTGTTTCGATGGGAACTTTAGTGTCAGGGTGGTTGGTTTGGGGGTAGCCTTTTGGGTGGGTTTTAGTAGCTGGTTTACATTTTTCCAAAATTTTGGGGGGGGTTGTATTGGTATTTATTTTGTAATGAAATGTAGTAGGATTTTTTATACAGCCTAATGCATTTTTTTGCACGGTTGCTCAGTTCTTGGTACTTAGTTAGGCTTTGTGTTTCTTTGGTTTTTTGATAGTAAAGCCAAGCAGTATCCCTGGACATGAGGATTTGTTTGGTTTCTTTACTGAGCCAGGGGTTTGTAGAGATTCTAAGCTTGATTTTGTGCAATGGAGCGACAGTGTCTAGGTGGTATAGAAATGTTTTGTTGAAATATGCTACAGCCTGGTCAAGTGGGAGGGTTTTTACGGAGGTCCAGTAATAGTTACAGAGAAAAGTATTGAGGACCTCAGGAGAGAAATTTTTTATGTTTCTAGTGGAATTATATTTAGTGGTTTTGCATATGCTTGTTCTACTATGTATAAGGTATATTATGTTGTGGTCACTTAAGGTGTCTGGGAAACTGCAAGTGGGGCGGTTAGTTAGGACCCAGTCAAGGATGGATTCCCTTTTAGATTTTTTATCACATCTAGTTGGGATTTGGACTAGCTGCTGGTAGCCATGGAGATTTATTACATTCATTGCTGGTTTTAATATACAGGTGAACCAATCTAGGTTGAAATCCACCAGAATAAGGGTTTCTTGTGAGTATGTGGAAGAACACCAGGATAAGAAGTCTTCAACGCTAGAAGGTGTATTACCAGGTGGAATATAGATCACAATTGTAGTGATGACCTTTTTAGGGTGAAGTTGAAGTTGTGAGATAAGTATGTCCCAATTATTGGGAAAGCGGTAGGAGTTTGGTAATTGACGTACAGTTAAGTTGGACTTGTACAGTAAGGCAGTTCCACCCCCTTTATGATGTGGTCTGTCTTGTCTAATGATATTGTAGCTGGTAGGGAGAACTTTTGAGTTATATATAAATAAATGTAAATATATGTATATATATATATATATATATATATATATATATATATATATATATATATATATATATATGTATGTGTATATATATATATATATATATATATATATATATATATATATATATATATATATTATAAACAACAAACTCTGTTCTTTGTGAAGAAATAAAACTATATACAAAATACTTCACCTAATTCTAAGCAAATAACACACATTGGAGCCTGTGTTAGCGCTTTCATCTGTTTACATCCGAGTGACGCCTCCAGGTGCATCTGCAGTTAACTCCTACTGCTCCTCTAGGCGTCAAATATTACTTATGCATATTTGCATTAATAATTCCAAAACCATGCTACATACAAGGTTTAAAAATATTTTATCTTGAAGCATACATGATGGCAAACATAATTGTATTGATATTTGACCTCTGTCAATGAGTATGTGTTAGAATTGTAAGGTGATCATTTAATTTTTAAAGGCTCAGGCCACATCCACTAGGAGTTAAAGGTACATACTCAAAATAGTTGCACTGGACTTCATCAGAAAGTGAAATACAATACATATTACAGTATATATAACTCCAGTAAAAGAGGCTGTTCTAACAACAGTAAGAACCAATGAGTCAGAATCTCATTAGTAAACAAATGCTTAGCTATAAACATAAATATAGTACAACTGACCTCTATATGAACTATTTAGGCTAGTTAGAAAATAAGCACGTTACTTGTTATTGTATAAACACAAATCATCTTCCCCATTTCAATGCACACTTAATATTAATATTTTCATTAAGGCCTGGGGGACTGTCTGCATTGAATTTCAACCTCCAAAGCAATTCCTTCACTTCAAACAAAGTACTGCTGCCCCAAAAAACTGTGGAACTTCCTCTAAGACAATGAATTTAAAGATAACAAAATTCATGCATGTTGTATTGTGCTTAGCTAATGCATTTCTATTATCCATATTTCTAATAGCTGCACAGTGTTCTTTTATTCTAGTGAACATATATATACATATATACACACATACATATATATATATATATATATATATATATATATATATGTATGTGTGTGTGTGTGTGTGTGTGTGTGTATGTATATATATATATATATATATATATATATATATATATATATATATATATATATATCATATAGATGTGTGTGTATATATATATATATATATATATATATATATATATATATATATATATATATATATATATATCCCAGATTTTCAAAAGCTTGCATGGAGTGTTAGAGTAGTGTATGATGTCACACAGGCAAGATAGATGTCTGCCATGTGATCCAGGAACAGCCTGTGGGAGCATACACAAGAGCTGCTAAAGCTAATCTTGCACGGACAGCGTCATGGTATGCAAATTACCTCATTTGCTGGTGAAATCCATGCAAATGAGGTAAATTTGAGATCCAGCAACCACTAACCTGTCTGTGGAAGATTAGTGTTACCTGCAGAAATGTACTCCATTGTTAACAGAGTACATTTCTGCAAATAGCTAAATGAAGCTAAGACAGCTCCAAGTAAAGGATGCATACAGTTGAGAAAGCATGCCAATGGCCAAATATAAGGCCATTGGCAGTGCAAAATGTTTAAAAACAAAAAAAATTTAACTTTTTTTTCCCCCGATCTCTGATGTTTAAGCATAGTGTAGCACCGCGCAACGTGCGATGCTTAAAAAAACAAGAAAATTATTTACAAAAAGCCAAAAATAGGCATTTTTACTAAAAAGCTTATTCTGCCATGCAGGTGGATGGCAGGCTGAAGACAACATGGCTACTGACTTGTGGTTGCTAAGGGGGGGAAGCTCAGTGTGAGAGATGTAACCATGCATTACTTGGCAATCCTATGCAAATGAGGATAAGGATAGTGAATCCCAATTTTCCCCTGCATGTGAGGCATGTCCCAAGAGTGTAAGATTTGGAGTAGATGAGTGTAAGGCTAGAATATAGGTGACATTATGAGGGGGTGTGTCAGACAGGCTGTAAGCTAATTGGAGCACAGTGGCTCATGTTTGCCCTGAGTTGCTCAGGATTGTAAAGAAACATGTCTACAGTTGTCCTATTTGAAAACCTCACACCCTAGGTGCACACTGTTATAAGATAGGAAACTCCTTGCAAACATGCACACAGAGTGTGCGTGTGTGTGTGTGTGTGTGTGTGTGTGTGTGTGTGTGTGTGTGTGTGTGTGTGTGTGTGTGTGTGTGTGTGTGTGTGTGTGCGCGCGCGCGAGAACGAGCACTTCCCCCCGGGTGGAAACAGAAAGGCAAAAGGAAGGAAAAGAAGTAGTAGGAAGTTAACCAAGGAGAACTAGCAGAGCTGCCAGGTGAAATATATCAGAATCAGCCAATTACATAGACAGCAGACTAGCCCATCCCAGCAGTTTAAACTGTGCAAACAACCCCCCTGTTTTTTCTCAAGAACTTTGCAACACTGCAGTATACAAAGAGGGAAAGCTTAAAAAGCTTAAGTCAGACAAAATGTTAGGGGCTGCTCTTCCTATTATAAACCAACATGTACAAAGTGCTGAGGGTGGTGATGTTGTGAATGCTGCTGAGCAACCCACAGTGAGGAGACGGAAAAGAGTGTACAGACCCAGGGTAGCCTACCAGGGGCTAGATGAGCTGGAGATAGTGTAGTGCTATAGGGTGGACAGGGACCTCCTACAGCAAATTGTTGAGCTGTGCCGGCCACACCTCACACGCAGAACTAACAGAGGGGAACCCATCCCAGTGGATACCAAGGTATGTGTTGGCCTAAGAATACTAGCTACAGGTACCTTCCAAAGACCAACTGGTGATATGATGGGGATTTCACAGGCATTAGCATCTAGGGTATTCCACCAGTTCCTGGATGCCATGTCAGCACATGTCAGTGAGCACGTATATTTCCCCAGCACCCGTGAGGCGTTGGCCAGCAATATGCAACTGTTCCACCAAATAGCAGAATACCCGGAGGTAGTGGGTGCTATAGACTGCACGCACATATGTATCAAAGCACTACCCGATGAGCAGGGTAGGGTCAACATCAACCACAAGGGCTTCCCCTCCATCAACTGCCAGGCTGTGTGCGATGCCCAGGGCATAATAATGAATGTGTGTGCTGGCTGCCCCTATCACGATTCCCACATCTGGCATCTGACGCAGCTGTACCAGAGATTTGCCAATGGGGACATCCCTGATGGTCACCTAGTGGGGGATGCTGGATACGCACTGGAGCTGTGACTGATGACACCCATCAGAAATGCACACACACATGAACAAGAATTCCATAATGAGACACACGCGCAAACAAAAATCACAATAGAGTGTGTGTTTGGGATGCTCAAGTCACGGTTACGGTGCCTGGGCATATCTGGTGGAGCCTTGCAGTACTCACCAATTACATGTACCCAAATTGTTATGGTATGTGCCATGCTACACAGTATGATCCTGCAGAAACAGCTGCAGCAGAAATAGCATGGGGCAGGGCCAAACAGCCCCCCCACCATTGCCTGCACAGGCACAGCGTGACTTGGAGGAGGAACAACCTGAGCCTGCCCCAGTAGGCAGAAGGAGGCGTGCCCAGTATGCCCTGGGCTTGGCAAAGAGGCAACGCATAGCACATTCACTGACTCAGTAGGAACCCTGGAAATGACACCTCTCTCTGACTCACACATACAGT
The DNA here is from genome assembly GCF_019279795.1 of Protopterus annectens. Lineage (NCBI taxonomy): Eukaryota > Metazoa > Chordata > Ceratodontiformes > Protopteridae > Protopterus > Protopterus annectens. Next base: position 592,245,544 of record NC_056731.1, on the reverse strand, counting down.
AAAAGGGATGCCTAACGTGGCACTACCTGTTTTCAAACATGTATAGGGAGTGTACTATGTGCATCCGACATAGGCAGCCCTGCAGCACCACCCTCAATACTGGCACATTCACAACTTAAGTCACTCACACATACCAGTTGGGGGGGGGGGGTCACATACCTAACAGTCACAGCCAGCAGGACAGTTAACGACAAACGCAAACACAAACAAATGCTGTATCACGCCCAGTGAAGAGGCCTATGGGAAACCTCCCGAGGCCTATGCAGACAGATAACAGCAGGCCAGGTAGTGTGATGTGGGTTGGGTAGGCTATGAAGTTTACAAACTAATATGCGTGTAATTGGAAGCTAAGGTCTGTAGTACAGTGGTATGCCTCAAGCCAGTACGATAGGCAACAGTGCAGACTGAAATGGAGTACCTGACATAGCAGTGCAGGCCTAGCAAATGTGTATAAGTGTCAGGTGAACCCCTCATCCTATGTACACCCACAGTAACAATCAGGTGTGCCCCCCAGGTAGAAATGTACAAATAATAGCTGCCCCCCCTGTAAGTAGAAATGTTGATAAGTCTATGCAAATTGACTCATGGAAGCCCTGCAGGCACAGCATGCTTCCTGTCAATGTACAACACAAAGGTAAGCCCTGAAGTAAAAAACAACTTGATTTTTTACACACATATAGTATATATGCCCATAGTGGGCATGCTCACACACTTAAATTTAGCAAATTTCAGTCAACAACATACTGTAAGGGCATACTGGGCATGTTCACACACAAACAAACAAAGCAAATGTCAGTCAACAACATACTGAAAGGTCATACTGGGCATGCTCACACACTTAGGCCATGTCTGAGTACAGCAGTGAGCCACACATATCTGGCAGTTGCAGTTCTTACTCCAGACACATGTCACTATTCACCAATCCTGCCTTGCGCACACAGTGATATGAAAACAGACCCATATAATATATTGGACCCCTGTCATAACCAAACTATGTAATACAAGTACTTAAGTTGTTCAAAGAAAGTTAAAATCCAAAGAAGATGAATAAATCTCCGATCAGTATCATCAAGAAACAGTGAGCACTCCTAACATTATCCAAGCCAAGCTCTGCCAAACATATTGCCAAAGATTCCATAGAGAACCATGAAGCTTTCTTTAGCTGTGTCATAAATAGTATTTTTTGTGGTTTTCCCACTGTTATTAAGCTAGCGACTGCATTTCGCCTGTTTTACTGCTGCTTTAAGTGATTTCTGCATTTTACACTGTTTATTGCACTTTAAGTTACTATTTGTTGCAAATTGTTTCTGTAGGCTACACACTAAAGTGCGCTAGCCGATTTACAGCATTTATAGCATTTACTGTCTGTTTTTTTTCCTTATCTCTGTAATAAAACAAAAAAATCTCTTGTTTTCCCACTTTACTGAACTAGAGTAGTCCAGTTTCAGAGTTGCTGATCCCTGGGCTTTGTTTTTAGTTCCTGTTACTGATCCATTGCCTTATTAGGAAGGAGGAAGTTTCTTTGCTTACCAGTGGGAGTGGGAAGCACTGAGCTGCCTTTTGTCCGATTTGGTGAAGTTTCAGCCAGAAACTAGTAGTCCATTGGTCGTTTTGGGCCAATTCCTAGCTCCCTTCAGCCCCTGCTATAAAACACGCTAAACTGTACTGCTGATCTAACCAGCATATCCTATAACTGAAAAGTTCATCTCTACTTGATTCCCAAGTAGACTATTCTCTATCTGTAAAGCCTAGCACTTACTCCTACAGTACTTGCACCTTGATAAAGCACTCTTATTATAGATAGTACCCCACCAGCCCAAAACCCACTTCCCGAGTCCTTTGAAAGTTCTTTATCTACTACTTCTAGTATGTCGAGGATCAGTTGCTAGTGTCCTCTCCAGCTCAACTGGTGAACCTGGGAATATTGAGGCAATGTTACAATTGCCTCATGTACACTGAACAATCCTCTCCTTCTCCCACAAAACACAAATACATGCGAGAGATGCAACTATACGGCCAAACTGGAGGCTGAGCTCTCTCAACATAGGACTGGCAAGACCAGACAGGAGGAGAAGGCAACCACACACAATACATACCCAGTCACACATGGTACCATCACAACTTCAAATCATACACATACTCACACAAAGACATACTCGGAGGCTCTGGTCAAAAATTTACCAAAACAGCAGAGGCCACCAAAGCAGACACCCAAACAAATACCACCTCACGACCCAACACATGCAACACATAGACCACACAGTCAGAGTGTCAAACAGTCACAGCCCTTAAGGCCAAACAAAATGCCAGACACACTTGTCATTGGTGATTCCATAGTCAGACACACTGACGTCCGCTCACCAGACTGAGTAAGGAGAAGGTCACAGTAAGCTGCCTGTCGGGCGCTAGAATCCGCCACATAACGCAAGCACTCAGGTCTCACAACAGCAGGTACAAGTACGACCCAGTCATTGTCCACGCTGGTGTCAACGACCTGAGACGTACCTCCTTGGACTACATGAAAAGGGACGTCGAGGAGCTCTCTGATTATGTAGCCCAGGCAGGTATGACCCTGACCTTGAGCAGTATCCTACCTTCACCTAGAATGATGCCACAATACAGTGATAAGATGATCAGCTTTAATAATTGGCTTAAATTCTGGTGTCATTCAAAGGGGATCCAATGTCTGTCTGCCTGGGATGACATGCTGGACAAGCCACGCTGCTTCGCAGGGACGGCTTGCACCTGTCACCCTGGGCTTCGGATATTGGCAAAGGCTCTTGCCACCCCATAGTGCCTTTTTAGGCAAGGCTCAAATTCTAAACCTACCACCCTAGAACACCAAAAGGAAAAAAAAACTAAGGGTAATGCTGCTCAATGCCAGAAGTCTCAATCTCAAGATGCACTTTTCGAGGCCCTTCTCAATATGGAGAACATCGATGTCTGTGCTGTGACAGAAACCTGGTTCAAGGCTCCTGAGAGCACCCCAGCACTAACAGGTTTCACCTCATATCATACGTTCCGGCCCCAAAATCCGGACAACACCAAGAAAGGAGGGGTGTCCATATTCATAAAGGACACCCACACCTCAAGGTTAGTGGCAACATACGATGCATCTGAGACCATCCAGGTGCAATTAACCATAGGCAAGACTGCTCTGCAATTTGTAGCATGTTACAGGCCACCCTCTCAAACTCAGGAACCTCACATGGCCTTCCTGAAAACATTGGAGGGATAAATGTATCTCCAAACACCATCATACTAGGTGACTTCAACTACCCTAATATAGACTGGGAACACTACTCAAGCCCGAACACTCTAACCCAAAGATTCCTGGAGTTCATAAACTCAAATGCCATGGAACAACTAGTCACCATCCCCACAAGAGGTGAAAACATACTTGATCTCATCATCACGAACATGGGATCAAAATGTTCAACACCGAAGTATACCCCTCACTGGTGAGATCAGATCATAAACTAATCTCGCTGGAGGTCCTCATCCGCCCCACCTGAAACAAAAAGACCACAGTGAAAAACTTCTCAAAAGCCGATTTCACACTTCTAAAAACTAGTGTGGTCTCCTTTAAGGCCCCTGAGCCAGTGGTAAACATTACTCAAACCGCTGAATCACTTACAAATGCCTTCTACCAGCACCTACAGGACTGCATGGATCAGGCAATCCCAAACAAAACTAAGACTCTCTGTACCAAAGGCAAGCGTCCAGTCTGGTGGACCCCAGCCATAAACAAGCTCTACAACAAAAGGAGGAAGCTACTACAAGATAGAGCAAAATCCTTGAAAGGTAAGACACCTTTGATCATTATAAGTAAAAACTAAGAGCTCTCATAAAATCATCCAAGGCAAATTTTGAGAGAAAATCGCCAAGGACTCTAAAGACAATCATAAGGCCTTCTTTAGCTATGTTAGAAACCTAGGAGGAAACTCCCAGATATGCTCAGAATTAGTTCAAAATGATGTGAAAATTACTGAACCTACACACATTGCTAACATACTGGCTGACAGGTTCAGTGCAAACTTCTCCCCCAAAAGGAGAGATATCTATTCCAGAGGATTGTAGCCCCCAAACATCTCCAACGCCCAGGTGAGAACTGCCCTCACTAAGGCAAAAACACAGCATCCATGGGACGGATGGTGTCCCCGGCTGTGTGCTTCATGAACTCAACGAGGAATTAAACCCACAGTTACGACAGCTGTTTAATCTTAGCCTCACCTCAGGATACGTACCCAAGGAGTGGCGCACGGCGACTGTGGTCCCACTTCATAAGGGCGGTGCCTCCACAGACCCTGGAAATTACCGCCCCATTAGCTTGACAAGCCTTATCTGCAAAGCCATGGAGAGGATCATAATGGAACTCATAAATAAAGACATAGGGAACTTGCAGACTTTGGATCCAACCCAGTTTGGCTTTGTCAAAGGCAGATCCTGCCTCTTAAACTTGGTTGACTTTTTCGAGACAGTCACCAAGGCCATTGATGAGGGAAAGGCAGTCCATACAGCCTACCTCGACCTGGCAAAGGCCTTGACACAATACCCCACTCAGGTATCATCGAAAAACTCATCAGCTTGAATGTAAACCCATACATCACAAGATGGGTTGCAAACTGGCTAGCGACAGAACCCACAGGGTCAGAGTTGCTGGAGCCATGTCAGACTCAAAGCCTGTCACAAGTGGTGTCCCACAGGGCTCAGTCCTGGGTCCACTCTTGTTCGGCATCTACTTTTCTGAAGTACAAGCAAACACAGGAGGGTTATGGCTGACAAAGTTTGCAGATGACTGCAAACTGGCGCCATAGTCGAAAACACATCTGACACAGATATCCTCCAGAAGGGCCTCACAGAAACGGATAACTGGTGCCAGAGCCATGGCCTGAAGTTAAACGCCAAAAATGCATAGTCATACCCTTCGGGAAAAACAAGGTTACCCTAGCTACCATATAGGTGACAATCCACTGAGCACAGAAAAGTCATCAGGGATCTGGGGACCCAAGTTGACAGTAGTCTTCGTTTGACACTCATGTTGCTAAAGTAGTTAGGAAAACCTTCTATATCGCCCACCTGATCATGAAGGGATTCACATCTAGATCAAGGGAGGTCATCGTCCCCTGTACTCATCACTCATTAGACCTATGATTGAGTACAATGCCCGTTCGAATGTATCTGACCAGACACCTGATGCAGCTTGAAAGGCCCCAAAAGTTCCTCACCAAAAGGATAAAGGGTCTCAAAAATATGTCTTATGCTGCCCGACTGAAAGAACTCCAGCTTTATTCAGTCTCATACCGCTTGCTCAGAGGTGACCTGTGCCTGACATATAAGGCCATGTCAAACCCAGATTTGATGAATATGCTTCACCTCAAAAAATCTAGATCCCTCAGAACCACAAGGCGGGAGACTTAAACCTTGACACGGTTATAAATAGAACGTGCTGGAGGGACAGATTCATCACCCAGAGATGCTGTGGAACAAAATCCCGGTACATGTGAGGCAGAGCACCTCGCTGGCCTTGTTCAAGAGGAATCTTGACCAATGGATGGGAGATCGCAGATATACCCCAGGGATTACTTCAGTGTCACTGCTTGACAGAGGCACAGAAAAATGATAGGCATAGTTTTTATTCAAACTAAAGGGGTGGCGAAAGCCACATAACTATGGGCTAGGCTTATAAATGCCCTTGGGCAGATAGCCTAGTATGAACCTATGAACCTATGAACCTATGAACCAATGTAAACTCATATATGTTCTGAGTTAGTGCAAAGTGTAAATGAATACATGTACATGACTGACATTGCCAACATCTTGTCAGACAGGTTCATACATATTTAACCCCCCTCTCACTGACAAATGGGCCCATTACCATACCTGGAGATTGTGAAAACCCAGAAATCACATATACAATGGTTAAACAGCTCTATCCAAACCTAAAAACACAGCGTCTATGGGATGACATAGTGTCCCTGGCTGTGTCATATGTGAACTCCAAAACAAATAGACCCTGCACCTGAACAGTCTGTTGAGACTCACCCTCTGTACAGGATATGAAACTGTTGAATGGGTTACAGCAATGTTTGGCACACTCCACACATGTTGGTGCACAACATACCATGGGAACTATTGTCTTATAAGCCTAATAAGCCTGATCTACAAGGCCATGGAGTCCATCATTATGGAACTCATAAACAGTTCATAAACACTGAACCCTACCCATTTTGGTTTGGTCAGGGGAAGATCATGGTCCCTAAACCTGCTAGACTGTTTTCAAGGCAGTTACTCAGGGTATACATCAATGAGGTGAGCTCCACATGGCCTACATAGACCTTGAAAAGCCCTTTTCTAACATCCCACACACATGTCGTATCCACAAAATCAACAACCTGTGCATAAACATGTATGTCATCTGATGGATTGCCAACTGGGGCACAGATAGATCCCACAAGGTAAGAATTGTGGTCTCCCTGTTGGACTGTAAGCTGGTAACAACTGCTGTCCCCCATGGCTCAGTCCTGGGAACCCTCCTGTCTGGTGTAAACTTTTCAGAAGTACAGTCAAACACACAAGGGCTATGGTTAGCAAAGTTTGTGGATGACTACAAAAAGGTTGTCATAATTGATGTTTGGGACAACAGAGACATCCTTAAAAAGGGTCTCAGTCAAGCAGATGTGGTGTCAAAATTATGGCCTCGAGCTACAGTCATACAAATACCACATAGGTGCCAACACCCTAAATATGGAGGTAATGATAAGGGATCTATGGACACATGTGGATAGTCATCTCTACTTTCACAAACACATTCACAAAGTGGTTAGGAAATCATGCTGTGTCCCCACTAATTGCCACAGCTTTTGCATGTAGGTCAAAGGAGGTTCCCTCTACTAATCAGTCATCAGACCCATCAGAGAGTACCACGACACACTTGCAATGTATCTGACTAGGCACCTTCAGGAGCTGGAAAGACCACTGAAGTACCTCAACAAGAGGATTACTGGCCTCTAACAGTTGCCCCATGCAACAAGACTGAAGTAACTCAGACTGTACTCTGTTGCATACTGTCTACTCTGGTGATCTCTACCCAACATACAGGTCCATGTCCAATGCAGAAGTGATGTACATGCTCTATCTGATGTAAATCCAAGCTCACTGTGCCACATTCTCTAGGGATATAATCATCACAACAATAAACAGAAAATGTTGGAGGGATACATTACTAACTCACAAGACTCCCCTTGCTTTGGAACAGGCTCCCAACCTACATTAAGCTGAGTCCCTCACTGATACTTTTCCAGAGGAGCCTCGATGAGTGTATGTGAAACTGAACTTTCACACCATGGATCACTTCATCAGCTCTACTACACAGAAGCATAGGGAACTAACCCAAGGTGTGGTGATAGCTGCACACTCTGGCCATACTAATATATGCCTTCAGGCAGATAGCCTATTACCTACCTATGTACCTATATATGTAGGGGGAACACAGTATAATAAGCCAAAGATGGATAGGCAGAGATGTGTGTAAGAGGGTGACCATGACAAGGAGCCATCCAGCACTGTTCCACCCAGCACACATCCCAATGGCACAAAAGACATGAGGTGCACATCTCACCCACTGTACATAATAGCCACTAGTTTCTGTAAGCATTACAGAGTATGTGATGCATGTGCCTGCTGTACAACATGACTGTACAATGAAGTACACATCTACTATCTGTAGGCATGTACCTGTCACATAGGTTCATAGGTATGTAGTAGACTATCTTCATGAAGGCATATATTAGACTAGGCAAGTTGTGCAGCTTTCACCATCCCATTGGTTAGTCTCCTGAGCCCTAGTTCTAATAGTTAGTACCCTAAGCCCCTATCTAGTGGGGATGCTGATGTGATCCCTGGCATGAATTGTCTGTTTCCCATCCACTCATCAAGGTTCCTATTGAAGAGTGTCAGCGAGGGGCTCTGTCTTATGTACATTGGGACTCTGTTCCACAGTAAGGCAAGTCTCTGGGATGGTACTCTATCCCTCCAGCATGTTGTATTCATTGTTATGATGAGGTTCATATCCCTGGAGTGTGTAGTGTGACTCAGTTTTGTTTTCCTTAGTTGGAGCATGTTCAACAGTTATGTGTTGGACATGGCTCTCTGTATGTTAGCAGAGTTTGCCTCGGAGTAGGCGGTACGCAACAGAGAACATATTTCGTTTTTCCAGTTGTGTTGCATAACACAACTGTTTGAGGCCAGTAATCCTCTTGGTGAGGTACCTCTGTGGTCTCTCCAGCTGCTGTATATGCCTAGTTGAGTACATCCAAAATGGTGCATTGTACTCAATGATGGTTCTGATGACTTACGAGTAGAGGGCCACCACTACCTCTTTTGATCTTGATGCAAACCCTTTGTTGATTAGGTGGGCCACTAGGATTTCCTAACCACTTTGGCAACATGGTTGTCAAAGGAAAGATGACTATCTACTTGTGTCCCCAGATCCCTTATTACCTCATCAGTTTTTAGGGGGTAACACCTATGTGGTAGTTTGTGGGTACTTTGTTTTTCCCAAAGGGGATTACTATGCATTCTTTCGCATTGAGCTTGAGGCCATGATTCTGACACCACACATCTGTCTCATAGAGTCCCTTCTGGAGAATATTTGTGTCATCTGGGGACTCTATTATGGCATACACTTTACAGTTCCCAGCAAACTTAGTCAATCACAACCCTCCTGTGTTGGCGTGTACTTCTGAGAAGTATATACCAAACAGGAGGGGCCCCAGGACCGAACACTGGGGGAACACCAGTTGCTACCGGTTTAGAGTCTGACATGTAGCCAGCAACTCTTAATTTGTGGGATCTATTTGTGAGCCAGTTTGCAACCCATCTTGTGATGTATGGATTTATGCCCAGGTTGGTGAGTTCATCTATGATACCTGACTGGGGAATGGTGTCAAAGGCCTTAGCGAGGTATAGATAGGCTGTGTGGAGCTCCTTTTAATCATCTGTAGCCTGGGTAACTGTTTCAAAGAAATCCACCCAGTTCAGGAGGCATGATCTGCCTTTGACAGAGCCAAACTGGGTGTTCTCAACTGTGTGAAGGTTCCCAATGTCTTAATTGTTGAGTTCCATTATGATTGGCTCCATTGCCTTGCAGATCAGACTCGTCAGGCTCATAGAGCAGGAATGCCAAGGGTCTGTTGTGGCCCCACCCCTGTGGAGTTGGAAGAACGTTGCTGTGCAACATTCTATGGGTACATATCCTGTAGAGAGGATGTACAGAGAGGTGTAGGTATCCTTGATGAATATGGATACATCCCCGCTCTATGTGTTATGATCCAGGTTCTGATGCTGGAAGGTATGGAATGAGTAGCATCCTGGTAGTGCTGGTGTGCTCTCTGGGGCCTTGAACTAGGTTTCTGTTATTGCACAGATATCAATATTCTCCATACTGAGGAGTGCCTCAAGTGTGTGCATTTGGAGGCTGAGACTTCTGGCATTGAGTAGCATTTATCTCACTTTGTGGTTATTCGTGTTGGTTACGGGGGTTGGTTTGTCCTTTGAGTCTTGCCTAAAAAAGGTAATATGGGGACAGCAAGAGCCTTGGCCAGTATTCAGAAGCATAGGGGTGACAGGTGCAAACAATCTCTAACGAAGCAACGAGGCTTGTCTATCATGTCATCACAGGCAGACAGAGATTGGATCCCCTTTGAATGACACCAGAAGCTCAGCAAATTGTTGAAGTTTATCATCTTTCTGTTATATTGCAGTATCATGTAGGTGAAGGTAAGATGCTACTCAAGGTCAGGGTCATACCAGCCTGGGCTACATGATCATAGAGCTACTATATAACTTTTGTCATGTTGTCCTGGGAGGTATGTCTCAGATCATTCACACTGACATGTACAAAAACCACGTCATATATGTACCTGTTCTGGAGTGATGTAAGTGCTTGTATTATGTGGCGGATCCTAGCACCTGACAGACAACTGACAGTAAACCTTCCCCTTGTCCAGCCTAGTGAGTGGAACATCTGTGTGCCTGACAATGGAGTCACCTATTACTAGTGTGTTGGGTATGTTGTTTTGCCTTAGGGCCTGTTGTGAGGCACACTGCTTTGGTGTATTATGTGTTTTCTGGCATGTGCTTGGAGGTGCATGATGCTTGCTTGTCTGCTTAGGAGGACACTTTCTCAATTACAGATTAATATTTGTATTCTCCGAGTATGTTAATGTGTATTTATGTGTGTGTTTTGCTGGTGCTTATATTGTAGGTCTATGTGAGACTGTTGGTGTTGTGCTTTTATGACCCTACTCCTCTTGAGTGTATTTTCCAGTATTGGGTTGACAGAGCTTAGCCTCCAGTTTGACACTGTGTGCGCCAGCATGTGGTGCATCAACCCATATATGATATGGTTATGGCCTATGCATACAATACACTCACAATACACCTAGTATGATAAGCCTGCTGAGGTTAGCAAATATGAAAAAAACCTTTGGGCAAACTGTCAGCGAGTAATGTCTGTATTGCATCCTCTAACTCCATATTGCTTGCTGAAGTGTAAAAAAGTAGTTAGTTTGGATTAAGAACCCCGCACTTTCCAACTGTGTATGTGTGTGTCTGTCTCTCCCTGGGGAGAGAGCAACCTTTTTGGAGACTACTCACACCCCTTAAAAGTGATATACTCATCTTTGTCAAGTCTGATGATGTCACCATCCTACAAATACACCTGTGGGAAGGTGAAATCCCAGTAATGTGTATAGCGCTTCCTGTAAATGCGTACTACTGTAGTACCATAATGTAGTTAGGTAGGGGTTTGAATCCCGCACTTGCCGTGTGTGTGTGTGTGTGTGTGTGTGTGTGTGTGTCTCTGTCTCTCCCTGAGGAGAGAGCAACCTTTTTGCAGACTATTCACACCCGTTAAAAGTGATATACTCATCTTTGTCAAGTCTGATGATGTCACCATTCTATAAATACACCTGTGGGAAGGTGAATACAAATACACCTGTGGGAAGGTGAAATCCCAGTAATGTGTATAGTGCATCGTGTAAATGCGTACTGCTGTAGTATCGTAATGTAGTTAGGTAGGAGTTTGAATCCCGCACTTGCCAACTGTGTGTGTGTGTGTGTGTGTCTGGCTCTCCCTCCCTAGGGAGAGAGAGCAACATTTTTGGAGACCACTCACACCCCTTAAAAGTGATATGCTCATCAATTATCAAGTCTGATGATGTCACCATCCTACAAATACACCTGTGGGAAGATGAAATCCCAGTAATGTGTATAGTGCATCGTGTAAATGCGTACTGCTGTAGTATCATAATGTAGTTAGGTAGGGGTTTGAATCCCACACTTGCCAACTGTGTGTGTGTGTCTGTCTCTCCCTGGGGAGAAAGCAACCTTTTTGGAGACTACTCACACCCCTTAAAAGTGATATACTCATCTTTGTCAAGTCTGATGATGTCACCATCCTACAAATACACCTGTAGGAAGGTGAAATCCCAGTAATGTGTATAGTGCATCATATGAATGCATACTGCTGTAGTATCATAATGTAGTTAGGTAGGAGTTTGAATCCTGCACTTGCTAACTGTGTGTGTATGTGTTCCAGGTGTGTGAGAGTGTGTGACACTGTTGGTCAATGTGGAGTGGGTTTTGATTTTTCTAGTGTATTACATATCACAATGACAACTGTATGTGCATAACATATGTAAGGTAGCTGTGGGGCAAAGCCATATACATACACGTGACCTCAGTTTTTTCATAGGTGGGTACTATGCTTTCTCCATGAAAGCATCTGTTAGCCTTGCCAGAGCATGCTGGTGCTCTCCAGACCTTAGGTTACTTCTGTATGCTTGTGACAAGCTTAGCCACTGCAGTGATCCCTGGGCTACGTGTTCTGTTTCACATCCACTCATCACGGTTACTATTGAAGAATGTGAGTGAGGGTTTATGCCTGAGGTATATTTGAATTCTGTTCCAAAGCAAGCAAAGTTTGGCAAAGATGACTAATCATTATAGGTGTGCAACAACCTCTGTTGATCTGCATGCAAACCCTTTACTGCTTATGTGCTCCACAGAGGGATTTCCAAAACCCTTTGGTAATGTGATTATCAAAGGAGAGATGACTAAACACATGGCTCTATGTATACATTAGTACCTCTTCCACATTTTGGGGGCTACTACCTATGTGGTACTCTGGGGATACTTTGTTTTCTAAAAGTGGATAACTATGCTTTCTTTGGCTTATAGCTTTACAGCATGATTTTGACACCAGGTATCTGTCTCTATGATACCCTTTTGGAGGATGTGTGTGTCATCTGGAGAATAAAGTATAGCCCACAGTATGCATTTTTATCAGACATGGGCAGACATATCCCTACTGTGTTTGCCTGTACCCAAGAAAACTATATGCCAAACAGGAGTGGTCCCAGGACTGAGTGCAGGTGAATACCACTTGTTACTGGCATAGAATTGTACATGGAGGCTGCAAATGTTACTGTGTGTCCTATATCTGTGTGTCAGTTGTCAAGCCATCATCTAACAGTTGTTTATGGTCAGTCTGTTGAGGTTATGTATAATACCAGAATGTGGGATGGGTATGAATTGCTGGGTGAGCTATAGCTTGGCTGTGTGGACCTGACCCCCCCTCACCTATACCCTTGTTAACTGGCTTGAAGTCTACTAGGTGTAGGATCTGGCCTTTGGAAAACCTAAGTGGGTATGGTGCAGTGTTTTCAGGTTCATAATGTCTCTGTTAATGAGTTCCATAATGCTGTGCTCCATAGCCTTCCAGATAACATTTGTCTGGCTTATAGGGTGAGAGTTTCCAGGATCTGTTGTAGCTCTACCCTTAATCAATTTATGTTGACATTTGCACTGGGTGTAATGAGGGTGGACAGGATTAGGAATAAGTATATTAGAGGGTCAGCCCAGGTTTGAAGGTTAGTAGACCAAGCCAGATAGGCAGGATTACGTTGGTTTGTACATGTGCTGAGGAGGGATGCAGAGTATATTGTGAAATAGATGCTAAGGATGAAGCCGCCAGGTAACAGGAAAAGAGGAATGCCTAAGATGAGGTTTATGGATGTGGTGAGAGAGGACATGCAGGCAAATGGTGTGACAGCACAACATGCAGAGGGCAGGAAGAAATGGAAACAGATGATCTACTGTGGTGACCCCTAATAGGAGCATCCGAAAGGAGAAGAAGAAGTAGTTATAGCTCAACCCTTGTGGACTGTGAACACCATTACTGTGTGTCATTGTACAAGTATGTAACCTGTATAGAGGCTGCATCTGAACAGAGTGTTTAGGTGAGTGGTTACTTCATATGTCAGCTTATGTATGACACAGCTAGGGATACTGTCCAGTACCATTGCACTGTGGTTTGGACTTTGGTAAAGAGATGTTTTAACTAGAGTGTCTGTGAATCATCAGGTTTTACATTCTTCAGGTCTGGAAATGTGGCCCTTGTGTAATGACAGGGTGGTGAAATCCGAATTCAAACTGTCTGACAAGATATTGGTAATATCATTCAGATAAGTGTACTTTGTGACCATTTACATTAACTCTGACCCGATCTGAGATTTCCCCTCTAGATTATAAACAACACTAAAGAAAGCTTTAGTGTTGTCTTTGGAATCCTTGCCAATTTGTATTTTGAAGCTTGCCTTGTATGATTAATGAGGGCTTGTATTTTCCCAATGATACTGACCAGAGAGGTTATCCCTTCTTGGTATGTAACTCTATTTTGGTACAACTTCACACCTTCTATTATATATTTAGTTTATGGCAGGGGTCCATGAGACTAATGCTCTTTTACTGTATAAGTGAGTATTTCTTGTGTTTGTGATAGCACGGTCCATGCAACCCTGTAGGTGAACAGTGTGCATTACTAAAGGATTATACAGCTGGGACAGTGTTAACCTTAGTAATGCAAACCAATGACAGATAGCAACAACATCACCCACAGCACAGTGTCAACCCATGTCATACACACACATGCGTACTCAAGTTCCAAAATGTGTGTAGTACAATGCATACTGGCCACCAATAGAAACTATGGAGTGTTAACACTGGCCAATACAGGGCATGTCACCCTGCCCATGTGTCCAATATGCATGTACATGCAGACAGTGCACCTCCACCATGTTCACAAATGGACACCTGCAAACCTGTGTTGCACACACCCCACATTTACTGTCCACTGTATAATGCATGCTGACACAACTACACACATCAGCCAAGTGGCACATGGGCAAACAAAACACAATTGGAATAAACACTGGTGAAAACAATACAACATTCCTAATTACAGCTTTAATGCATCATGCCTGCTCAGCTACACCTTCAAGGATATCATTACACTTTACTGCTGACAACATGCTACACATCCAACCATTGCTATACTTTATTAAAGTCACCCTGTGCATCAGCACCATGTTAGCCTGTTCCTGCATCAATGTTACAGATGACAGGAGGTAGCACAGGTTTCATCATATGCACAGGGTGTGTTGTTGGTTTGCCAGAGGCCTACACTGAGCAATACAATCAACATGTGTGTGTGAGTGTGTGTGTGAGGGCCATGAGTGCTGTTATGGGCCAGTGTGGATGTCATGTGTGTGGGTATGTGTTTGCCCTAGGTTTCTGGTTTATGTGTCTGTGTCTGCATTCACACAGTTCCACCATGTGGCTGCCATATATGGGGATTTGTGAGACAGCTACAGACTGTACCTGGCAGGCTTTACAAATCAACATCTCTGGCCATGGATACGGAACCTGTGCCTGGCAGGGGTGCTACAGACAGTATCAGGTACTAATCCAGATTTGGTACTATCCTCAGAGGTTGACAAAGGTCCATTGGATACAGGTCCCTGCTGGGACTGGCCAAAGCCATGTGCACGTGGTCTGCTAGGATGGTCTATGGACAGCCCCCCCCAACATTGCTGGGGCTGGTACTGGCACTCCGGGAGCGGCTGTGACTTGCTGAACATCCACAGCGACCTCCAGCTGGTAATGTTGCTGGCATACGACCACGTCGACATCTCAACCATCCCGCACTGTCCTAACACATGGACATGACATTGTGGAGGACATCCAATGTCTCACCCCAACATCTATCAATGACCTCAGTGTAGTTACGTATGGCACCTGCTAGGTCACGGATACTGTCATTTACAGAGGTGTAATGAGCCCTCTGTGCCCTTAGCCCCTGTCTGGTGTACCGCTCCATTTGTGTCTGTGCCTCCATGACAGCCTGGAACATGCATGTGGTAGAAAGAGGTGTGGCACGTCTGCCAGGGGCATGATGACCAGCAGTGCTCTGACGAGAACCCCTGAGCATCTGCCTATGTGGTACCATTCCAGAGATCTGGCTATGGCTGCTGTGTCCTGATACATGTGCCATAGATACCACACTGTCCAGGCCAGTGCCAACCGTACACTGTCCCTCAGCTAAGGGCAGTGGTGATGATGGATGTACAGGCAGTATGACTGTGTGCATGGATGGGGTGGAGACTTGTGTACTGTCAATTAGTGGCCCAGCAACAGACCCTGGCAAACCTGCCTGTGCCTCAACACACCTATCCTCATGATCACTGTCTGTCTCAGTGACATCAGGTTCCCTGCTGTACTGAACCAGCCCCACCTCACCACCTGTGAGAGGAAAACAGGAAACACACTTTAAGATCTGAACATGACTTCAGACCACATGCACCCATGCATACATGCACACACACAAAACTACCCTCCTCCCGAAAGCAGACGCACACAACACCAACAATCACAGAACATACACAATGGAGGGTGATGGTGAAGTACAGTATCACAAGCAAAACAGTCATATCAAACCTGTCAGCATGCAGGACATGTGTTGCTCAACAGCATGCAGTGCAAGTGTAGTCAATCCTTGTTACTAACAGTATACATGGCTTTGATGCATGTGTTTTATTAGGTGATGGCCCACCCCTTGGAACACAATGCATACATGGACACAACATTGCTGTGCAGGTATTCATAACCCTGTGATGTACTGTGCACCATAACTCACAGGTGTACATACCATTGCTGGATGTGTATCTGTATATCAGGTAGGTATCCAATGCTGATTACAGCCTCTGTGTCTTTAGCAAATAATTGTGGACATGTGTTAATTGTGGACACGTTTTTAGCACATGCATGATGAGTATTCACACATCATCATCAGTGGTGCATGAATAACTGATAGAATACCATTCAGCCATATACCCAATGTACGGTACTTATGGTGAGTGTAGATCATATTATGGACATGCCAGTCTTATCCATGACATGGCATGCTAAAACACGAGTGCATATTTAAACACTACACATACCCAATATGTGTCATATGTCTTAGCCACTCAATAGCATCACAAGACATATATGTGTCAGTTGTGCAAATAGTGATTGGTATGCATACTGTTTAGAGGTGCATATGTGTGCACACACGCATCAGTATGGAATGTAGCAATGACAGCTATGTGTAGTACTGTGGTTACAATAACTGGATGGGGTATAGTACCGTAGGCCATCATCATGAGGCATCAGGTGGTCACTCAAGGCTACAAATGTTTCACAAACCAGCACAAATCATGCTGTGCCGGAACTGTACTACCTTGGCTAAATTCACCATTTCACAACCAGTTGTTACGTGATTTTGTAAGGAGGCCAATAAGGAGCATTCCCTGACATGAATGTGTAGTGTGTTGCAGATTGTTTAAATGCCCCAAGATAGGCCTCTACCCCTCAAGTATATTCTGTGTAATGTATGGATGTGATTTTGGATACTGGAGTGTGTCTTTACAGAGGGTTTGGGAATCCTTTATGTGTAGCATGTTAAAATGCTCTGTGTATGACATAGATGTGTATGTTACGTGGCTGTTGAGTATCAACTGTGCCTATCCAATGGTCTCTACAGTCTAGCCACATTTGTTTGAGATGGTCTGGGTATTGCATGTATTTGAGGCTGCTAATTACATTAGTGAGATGTGCATGCTCTTTCGCCAAACATGCACAGCATGCATTAAGGGTTACATGTGTACATGGCCTACACCTTAACTATGACATGCACTTTTTATTTCCAATAATAAATGTAGAACACACTCACCAGCATCTGTCCGCTGCCTTGAAGTCACCCCAGAGGTACCTACACAGAGATGGGACAGTCTGTCAGTGGCCATAACTGTGGCATTGCTACTGTGTGTTTGTAATCTTACAGTACAACAACAGTTTACATTCACAGGGCTACAGATTATGTTCCAAATGATCAGTATTGCACAACAACAGGCTCCACATCTTTGAACAACACACTCCACATCTCACATATGCATGATCTACCAATACAGATAACAGTAGTCTACAGATATGCCATGTTACCTGCATGCTCCATGTGTGCTTGCTGGGTGGCTCCAACCTCCATCATGGTGTATGTCTGCTGCTGTTGTTGTTGGGCAGGTGCCACCAGACTCATGAGCAGCTCCTCCACTCTGGTGAGGGGGGGATGGATGCTACCACCACCCCCTGTTGCAAACTGTTCCGTACGCACAGCAGCGGCATGTTGACAGACATGTCAGAGAAGATCACTGCAGTGGTGGCGTACCTGCTCATATGTGCGGTTATGCAGGCCTACCTCATTGACCCTGCGGACAAGATCTTGCCACATTGCAGTACGCTTTTGCTGGTCCTGGCAAGTTCGTGAAAAGAGTAAATGGTAGTGCTGAATCATAATGCTAGTGATGATATCATCTTCAGCCCTACTCTAGGTTAGGTTCCTGTGGTGGGCCATGATCCCTGGAAGACATAAATACAAAAATATGTCTGAGCAAGTCATGTGGCACATTTAACATTATACAGTACAGATATCACTGAACTGCCATATTGATATATATATATATATATATATATATATATATATATATATATATATATATATATATATACACACTTACTTACATAATACAATATGTTGTACCCGAACACAGATTACAACAATTACTCACACACATACATCTACATGTTGGAGTACATTTTCTGCATTGCTGTATGATTGTACTGGATGTTATGTTTGTGAATACATAAATTATATGTATGTCTGAGATGGCTTAGTGGCAAATCACGTATGCTGTGATGTGAATGGTTGTGGGTTTTTTCCTAGTAAATGCTTTTTATTTTGTTACTAGCCAAAACAAAGGTCAGGGGCTACAGATGGAATAAGGCACATTTCAGCAGTTGCAAGTGGGTTTTCAGAAGGGTAAGCAAAGCTTATGAAAGTTTAGCAACCTATAAGTTAACCGAGAGTGAAACACTGTAACTGCCACTTATCACTGCTCACCCCACAACTGCTTGAAAGTGTCTTGCTCACTCTCTATCCAATGAACCATGTCCTGCACAGCAACAAAATAAAATCACTATATAAGACTATAAAAGAGTACCTGGCACACTGTATGCAACACGATGCACCACCTAGACACAGCAGATATACATCAAGCTGATGTGTAAAGAAATATATCATCCATCACAATCAGTGTAAGGTCCAGTAAATGTATTAATATTATACCACACAACTTGTTAATGCCAAGCCCGTGGCCAAAATATGTGCACAATTGGGAATACAGGTCACATACTGCTGTAGTACACTATGAATGTTGCTAGATACACAGTTATATGTATTACCACACATATGTCAAAGGACATGTTACAGACATACCCACACACACACTTCAGACATAATTACAGGACACAAAGGTATGACAACCCAGATAAGCTTTCAGTGTGTGCTATACAGTACTGTGTGTCAGTACTTACACAACCTTAATCTTGAGAAATGTAATCTGTGATGAATACAGGGACCACGCAAAACAGTAGATGCAAGCAATGTGGACATACACCATACTTTGCTGTACAGGTCCAGAGCTTCAATTAGTACTACAGTACACACAGGATTTGCTTTCAAGATCGGTACCAATCAATAATCATAGATGTAGTGCTTTCACCTCCAATGACACACCCTAGTTAAAACCAAGGGACTTAATCACACTGTATGCAATAGCACTTGTTCTGCCTAGCAACAGAATACACAGTTTTTGCTAGGATCAAAGCAAGGACCCAGAATACCATAAAATAAACAGTTTCCCAGTAAGCTATCCCACAGATACATATCTTTGACGTATTCACAAACATTGACCATCACAGTCAGTCAACAGTACAGAGAATCTATTGCAACAAGTAGATGTATGTGTGTATGAGTATGTGTATATATATATATATATATATATATATATATATATATATATATATATATATATATATATACACATCCATTTGTCTACATATACATATATATATATATATATATATATATATATATATATGTATATATATATATATATATATATATATATATATATATATATACACACACATACAATTCACCTTTCATAGTGAGAATATCAATTATACAAAGGATGTGAGGTGTACAGTAATGTAATAATATCGCACAGTCTTGGGATAAATGCATTTAAGGTGTTGACAGCCCAGGTAGCTTTAGCAGGCCTTACTAGCTTCAGCATTGCAAACTGAATGAACCACCCACAATGTTTAACCACCACGTCATATACCAGTGCTGTATGCTGTCTTGTTTGCCACACACTAAAACCTACATACAAATATGCGCATACTAACCTTCACCAACATATATATCCCTCCTTCGCAAACAGTTGCAATATGTCCCCTGCTCTATGTACATATACAAATGTGAATATATATGGCACATATATATTTCTCTGTATGTGTGTGGCATACACACACATGGTCCACACTGTTGTAAGTCCCTGGACCTCACAGCTGAACTGTTGGGCCTTATTGCAACACAAACAGGTGTCACATATGAACACAGACTAACATTGGGGGGGTTATATATGATGACAGATGCTAGATAAGCATACTAGACTGCTACAGCACTTACCAATGCTAAGCTACACTTTAATATGACTATCATGCATGTGTTGTTCTGTCACACTCATGTTTATATAATGTCAGAGCTAATCCCCCCAACAGCCATTGGCCACACTACTGTACAGAACACAGATAACATGGATCAAATCTTTGACCTTTAATGCTGAGCTACACATTTCACAGGTATGTCCCACTGCCCACAGGTACACACAGTATTGTCCATAGCAGTAGTTAAGCAAAACATCTGTGCAGAAAGAAGTACTGCTGCCACATATGAATGTTTCACATTATGTAGACTATTCTTCAATAACATCTACTACATGCCAGTAAATACATATGTGTCACATACCTTTCCTTTGTATAATTTGGTAATATTTCTTTTTTCCTTTTCTCTCTCTCTCTCTCTCTCTCTCTGTCAGTCTCTGCAATAGAGTGATTGAGTTTGTTGGCATAGATTGCAGCCTGCTTTTGTAGGAATTGCACATGAGCATGTGATGGCCTCTGCACAAATTAGTGCCCACCATTTGCTAATTGCATGCAGCCTGCTGTGTAGTAATTGAAGTAATCACTGTCATAGCAACCCAGTACTATAAATTGCTGACTCATGTAGCCGTGGCCCTTTCAGCTTTCCAAAATGGAGATCACCCTTGTTTGGTGTGGACATCATTGTTCAAGACAGAAGGTTGGAATAATTCTTGTATCAGAAGCCAGTGGTGTAGCCAGAGATTTACATTTTGTACTCAGACCTAATGTTGCTGCTTCCAGTACCCACTTGTCAGTGTAAAAATGTACTCACCCCTCAAAATTCTACACCAAGATACATGGAAAGATGTACTTTCTTTTCAACTGTTACAATTAACTGCCATACAAAGCTAGTTATAGAGATGTATTCCTTTTGCACAAGAATTATTTGTGAACTGCTATACTGTGAATATTAATTTACACAGTTCTAAACAGTTTGTGCTTTTTTAGTGTTGAGATTAGCACGAGCTGCTCAGAAAAACTGGACTCATTTCAGTACAGTGAGTATGCTTACCTACATCCTTGGTAGACCCTGCACACACAGGTATATTCTACATTTAGGTAGGGTTGCAGAAGTACAGAGAACGTAAGTAGTATTGTGTGCATTTTATCTTGCTGGACTTACAGGGTTGCTGTGTACATGTTACTTTATCAAGGAATATAGTCTGTATGCGTAACTCCCAACTGTGAACCTATCCACATGATAGCCAGAAAATAGCCTGTTATTTTTTGTCTGTGCACCACACAGGTCTTTTCACCAATAGAGCAATGGCATTCTTACAGTTGGTTGCTAACAGTACATGGCTACATCCAATTGTATTTCAGTGTTTTATTCCTACATAAGGGTATGTTTCCAAAACTCCTTCCAAAGCTATTTGCACAGTGTGTAACAGCAGAAAGGCTAATATGCCTCTGTGTTTCTGCCTCTGCCCTAAACAGATATGCCAGTTTTTGTCCTGCTATAATAATGTGTGGGGTTGTAAAGTGATGGTGTAACATTATTTCCTGATAGAATGGCTGCTTCTCTTATCACAGTCATGTAATGTAATCCCACAACAACTGTTGGTCAACATCCACAGAACAAGTTGTGTGGTATGGTATTCCTAATTTTCCTTTACAGTCACTCATTCTGATACATTATATAATTATTTAAGCACCAACTTAATGTATATCTACCATGGCTTAGTGGTACTTCATGTTGTGTAGTGTGTGCAAGGTCCGGGGTTGGAGACTTACAGTGGTGTTTTATTTTGTTCCTGAACAGAACAAGGCCCCTCACATACAGAGTGACTAAGGCACTTTTAAGCAGTTGTGAGCGGGTTTGCGTGGGCATGCGCAATGCCTCACATTGCTTAGCCAAGTGCAAACAAGCGCAAACAAGCTCACTACTGCTTAATAGTGCTTACTCCCGCTCACCTCCACTCTAATTTCTTTGAAAGAAAAGAAAAATGGGGAGATAGAAAAGTGGTGAAAAAAGGGGCACAAAGAAGGAAAGACAGTATGGAAAATAGCTCGGGATGTGCAGGGTGTAGGGAAGGTCCATAGCTGCCCATTTCTTCAACAGCAACAGCTGTGCATATGCAATAAATTTGGAGGTATATATGAACCCTTCAACCCCTGAGACAGGGGTGAAGACAACAAAGTATGTTGTAATGCCAATTAAACATTTCATGTGTCCAGTGGACATGTGTGCAAAATGGGCAGCTATGTATGGGGCTTAATTTTCTTTTTTGGGAACAGAAACCCCTTTTTTTTCAGGTGAGAGTGGAATGTGGGGTAGATGAAGTAGGTATATTCGGGAAGATAGGTTGGGGAGGTAAACAGACAAGACAAGATGCATACAGGGACAGTATATGACACATGTCGTGGGTAAACACCTTTGATGGGGAGGGATGTTTGGAAATTGCAAGCCCATGAGCCCCCAGATGGAAACAGTGGGACTGAGGTCCCCACCCATGGGCAGTTACCACTGCACCTACACGGCCCAGAAGGTGGCTGTGCTGGGGGCTGTGTAGGAGTGGCAGGCTGACCTGTGAGTTGCACCACTTGGGCCTCAAGCTGGCGTAGAAGTTCTGCAACAGAACATTCAATCTCTATATGCACCACAGCCCAGATCGCACGAAGAGTGATAGGTGCCTCTCTGCCCATGCTAGCACGGGGGGGGGGGGGCAAGCCTGATCTCCTACAGCGCTTCCACCCAAAGGTGACACAGGGCCAATGGAGGAGGAGGTCTCAGGCTGGGCACCAGATCTGCTGATGCCAGGTGTAATGGCCAACTGAGGTGGGACAGGTGGGTCCGCTGGGACCGGCCTTCCCATACAAACTACGTTTTGGAGAGTTTAATAAAGATATGGGTTAGTAACAGTCAACAGCATTCCCAGTTGGTTATAACAGCATGCAGAAGTATTCCCATTAACCCAACACACCAGATTTTCAACAGTTGAAAAGCAAGCATAACACATATAGAGCAATAGTGGACATTACAACAGCATGCAGATTTAATTGATGGCAACAGGCCACCAATATTGTGGTATTTTAACAGGGCACATGCATAGAAATAAATGCAAATATTTATAAACCAATAGGACATATGTCCCAA
>NC_056731.1:592204961-592214961 GCF_019279795.1 Protopterus annectens | reverse complement strand
ACCTGCCCTTGATAAATCCAAACTGAGATGGGTCTATTGATTAGAGGTTCCCTATGCCCTGAGTGATTAATTTCATGAAAATCCTTTCCATGGCTTTGCATATGAGGTTGGTCAGACTTATAGGTCTGTAATTGCTTGGGTCTGTGGAAGGTCCTCTCTTATACATGGGAATGACTGTAGTTGTTCTCTACTAGCTCCATACAAAACCTGTATGGAGGATGAGATTGAGCAGTATTGTTAGGGTTGAGGCTAAATCGTGATTCATGCTATTCAAGATGCATCCTGGGATATTGACAGGGTCCTTTGATTATTTTTTGCTTTTGTTAGCATGTTCAGGACTTGGTCTTGTATGATCAGTTTCAGATGGGTAAAGTGAGAGATGAATTTATCATTCAGTAGGTTAGTTATATAATCAGTTTGGTGAAGGTAACAGTTTATAGCTAGCATATTGTTGAATTGTGCTCCTGATATTGTGAACATAGCAAAAAAGCAAAAAAAGACCTTGTACTTGTCCTTTGCTTGGGTGGCTATTTTCACCTCAAACATGACTTTTGACTTTGATAGAATTAAGCACAAGTTGCTTGTTTAATTTAATTACAAGAGATCTATCATTATGTGTATTACTCTAACTACTTTTAGCCAATAATCTCTTTGTTTTATTGTAAAGCTTGTTGAAATTAAAGATCCACTGGTGGGAGGGGGGTTGTTTTGTGGTATGTTGTTTACTTGTTTCTACTGGGTACAATCACAAATTGATGCTACTGTTTCCATGCTATTGTTAAATGGTTATGTTTCCTCATATTCAGCAGAGTTAACTGGATTTGGTAGGGATTTGAAGTCTGCCATGTATCAATTAGGAGTACATAGTTTGTCTTAAAGAACTTTTTAAAAGTACCAGAGGTGGAAGTCTGCCCTGGAGTCGAATTTACTTTGAAGGAGATGGCTTTATGGTCAGACCTACAGTAGGTAGTGACAAAGATATGCAAAGGATGCTGCAAGATATTGCCATTATTACTAAGGACAAGGTCTCAGATGTTATTCCCATTTTTTTTTATTTCTCCAAATCTTGTGAGTTTATAATACCATGATAGGAATGGACCCCATTCCTAAGTCAAAGTACGATTAAAGTTCATGAAATTAATATTGTTTCACTCTTTGATGTCAGCCAGAAGTGCTCTTCGCAGCACCTGCAACGTGCCCAGTAATGACTCCTTCTGCAATTCGTATGGAGTTACATGTATTAGTAGCATGTCTAAATATGATTGTAGACTCTTTTTTATAAGACCCGTTGCTCCTACTACTATTGGAACTATCTGGGTATCTTTCTTCCACATTGCTCTTTTTTCTGCTTGCAAATCCTGATATTTTATAACTTTGTGTCTCTCTGTATGCAGGACACTGTACTCACTGCGTGTGGCAGTTTCAATGATCAACCCTACTTTTGTCATCTATTTTTGGACCACTATATCCAGTTTTCTAGCATCTATCTTTTGAACTGTTGGTAATAGATAATCCCATGTGATGTAGATTTCATCATTTTCTATGATGCTTTGTGGCTCATGTTTCCAGTGTTTTTCAGCCACTTCAGTACCCTAATGTTTGCACAATCCCCAGTGCAACAGTCTTGCCACATTATTAAGCATTCAGTATACAGTCCTTCTGCCATTAGTATGTCACAACCAGCAACGAGGTGTGCGATAGTTTCCAATTTGGTATTACAAAACCCACATTTGTCTGTTTCTCCCACATGATCAATGGACTTTGTAAACCACCGTGTACGTAGCCAACTATCTTGGGCCACCAATATTAACCTTTCATCTTTTAGTTTGAATTCACCATTCCTGCATTTGTTCCTGATCAACATGAGGTCCTTACAGAAGTTTTCTATATTTGCAACTATATTTATGCATTTTCCACATTTCTTGCCTTTTCATCTGGTCCTTCACCTTATATTATTTCTTTTATTTTTTGGTACATTCAGTTGCTAACTGATTTTTATCTACTTCTGATTTGATTTCCATTCCTGCTTGATGCCAATATGCTTTTGTAATGCCCCCTTGTGGGTACTCTAATTGCCCATAATTTTTGTATTGACAAGTCCAGGAATTTCTGTGCTTCTGAATTAGTGTTGGTATAGGTTTCCCAGCCTATAGCTGAACAGTTTAGATCACCCATGGGAAGGGTATTGGACTAATACCGAGTGACTCTAATAATTAAAGACAGACATCGCGGTGTTCTTAGATCATAGAAGGATTTGCATACCTAGCCAATATGTGGCAAGGGACCTTTCTGGTTGTGATTACCCTCTTGCATAGTGGCTGGTCTAAAAGAGTGGAAGGCATTAAAGCCTTGCACAGCTGGAGGACTCTCCTCTCATGCACTGCACAGATGTCTCCTTCCTCCAGAGTGAGAAGGGCTTGTAGGGAGTGGAGTTTCTTGTTTAAGCTCCCATCATCAAGCAGTAAAACCTTAACATTTTCCTTTGCTTGTTTCATTATATTGGCATTGTAATGAAAAACACAAAATGGGGTGGATAATTTCATTGCTGATATTTGAAAGCCTAGAGGGAACAGATGCAAGCCATCCCTGGTGATACAGTGTACTCTGTTACTCATGTCCTTGCAGGCTGACAAATATTGCACCCCTTTGAATGACACCAAAAAAGTAAGTCAATTATTGAAGCCAGTTATTGTTTTGCTCATTATCCTTGGAAGAGGTAGAATGATGCTCAATGCTAGGCTCATATCTGCCCGGTACACAGTCTGGAGTTTCATCATGTCTCTCCTCATATAGTCCAAGGAGGTACATTTCAAGCCATTAACACCCAGGAGTAATCTGACAAAGTCATACCGATACTTGTATAGGGAATTGAGTGCATGTGTGATCTGGCAGTTATTGGCACCAGACAATTAACTGTCATTCTTTCCTTGCCCAGTCTTTTAAGATGTAAATCTGCATGTCTTACAATAGAGTCACCTATCACTATAATGTGTGGTTTAGTATAGTGGATGCCTGCTTTACAGGCTTAGCATCCATTCTTTGCTGTATGTGAGGTTGTAGGCTTAACAAGCAATCAGTGATGCTGAGGATGTTTTGCATTTGTGTTACATTTTGGAGGTGTTTGAGGTTTAGTTAAGTTAATCTTTCAACACTCAGTGTATGAAGGATTATGTGTAAAATGATGTCTGTGGTGAGGTGTGCTATGTGTGGTGCAGTGCTGATGATCCTGATGTCTGCGGTATCTATCTGTCAGATGTTGGCCATCTGTACCACTGTATGTGTACAGCTCTCACTCACTGTGTTGTACTGTTTGAGTATTTGATCGTCAGAAAACAAGAGTCAATTCAATGTTTATATTGTCTCAAGATACTAATCTCAATCAGGCTGGCTACAATAGTTGTGGGGAAGTGCTGGTCCATAGTTTGGATAGGAAGGATTTAGGGACAGGGAAGTTTAACTGCTTAGAGTTTTACTGGTGGGATGCATGGGTTTGTTTAGGTAGACATATTATTGATAGTTCTGTGGTGACTAATTTCTTAGGCTGGAATGTACAGTACAAAAAATACCTATACCAAGCTAAACCTGTCATCTACCGTCAAATCCGTAAAAAACTAAACTTTAACCCACTCACATTCATCTCATCCCTCAAAGAATGTAACTGGCATCCTCTAAAGTACCTCAGTCTTGATGACGCAGTTGAATTTTTTACTACTACCTTCCTGAGCATGCTTAATTACCATGCCCCCATAAGACTTTCCAGAACCAAAGCACAACCCTCCCCATGGCTAGAGAAAACCACTAAGTCAGTAATAAAAAAACGGGGATGAAGCCTGGGAGCACTGGCACAAATCCAAAACCCCTCAACTAGACAAATTCCTAGAACTACTCAATAGTCAAAAAGCTAATAAAACAGAACAAATTCCAATACTACCAGTCTGCCCTAGACTCCTCCCAACACAGCCCCAAACAATTCTGGTCCTCCATAAACTCCATCCTCCACCCAGGTAAAGTCAGTACCCCTCCTCCTAACATCCCTCACTCCTCCGAAAATATTGCTACCTCATTCAACACACACTTCACACAAACCATACTATCACAAGCTAAACAACACAACCTCCCCTCCCCTCCAACCCACACCTTCAGCTAGTAATCTCCCCACTGCCTTCTCTTTTTCTCCTGTACCTACCTCCAACATAAAAAAAAAAACCCTCTTAACTAAACTTAAGCCCACTAAATTAGCAGCAGACAACCTCCCAAGTGAATATCTACAAATCGCAGCTGATGCTCTGGCCTACCCAGTATCCATCTTGATTAACCGATCTCTGTCAGAAAGTTACGTTCCCACACTATGGAAAGTATCACATATAATTCCCCTCCACAAAGGCGGCCCCTCCACAGAACTAACCAGTTACCACCCCATAGCTATTCTCTCTCCACTCTCCAAAATACTAGAGAGATGCATTCACTCTCAGGTCTCAGACTACCTCCTTACTAACAACCTCCTTTCCAATACTCAGCATGGTTTCCGACCAAACCATAGCACCACCCTGCCTTACTCTCCTTTACTAACACAATCCTTCAGCATAAAAACAATGGCTATCTCTCCTCTGCTACTTTCCTAGACCTGTCTAAAGCATTTGACTTGGTCACACACAAACAACTCATCTCTGTCCTCAATAACCTATCCTTCTCTCAATCAGTCACCAACCGGTTTCAGAGTTACCTGTCTGACCACCAACAATCTGTTGTATGGCAGAATGACATATCTCCCTAACTACCTGTCTCTCTAGGGGTTCTCCAAGGATCCATCCTTGGACCCCTACTATTCTCTATTTTCACCAATAATCTAGCCTCTGCCACCAAACATGGCACACACATACAATACAAAGATGACTCAACCATCATCTGTTCAGCCCAGTCCCTACCCAAACTGCAAAAAGTCACACAGGAAGCCTTTTCCTCTGTTGAAACTTGGTTATCCGATGCCCAATTAATACTCAACCCAAACAAAACTAAACTACTCATCTTCCAACCCACCAAACATACTCAAAACAACTCTCACTTTAACATCACAGCAAAAGACAACACCACTATGCACCCAACAGAACACACTAAATTGCTAGGAGTGGAAATAGACAATAAACTAAAATTTGACATTCACATATCCATGACCATAAAAAAGTCCAAAAAAAAACAAGGAGTATTATACAGAAATAAGCAACTTCTCACCAAAGCAGCAAAGATTTCAGTAGCAAATTCCCACCTTATCTCCACCCTACTTTATGCCTCTCCAATATATACCAACCTAAGGCAATGCGATCTAAACAAGCTAGAGACCTGCTACAACAAAATCGCCAAATTCATCACAGGGGCATCCTACCATAGTCACCACTGTCTCTCACTTGCTGAACTGGGCTGGCTTGAACTCCCTCACCTCCTTCAATGGCATCAACTGTCACTCGCCCACAAACTAGTAAACCATCCACTAAATGTCCCATCCCTCCAGAATCTACTCCAACCCTATCGCACCACCAGACCACTAAGATCCAGCAACAAAAATCACTTGCAGATCACTAAAGCCAATAACTCTGCTGATGAAGCACTATTCTCTTGCGCCATAGCCAAATTATGGAACTCTCTCCCACCCACAATTACCTCCATACCATCATGCACCCACTTCAAAACTTTACTAAAAGCACACCTAAAAACATGCTGGCTATGCCCTTGCAACTCCCACTGTAATATCACCCACCCCATCCAACCACTACCTTTCTTTCCACTCCACTAACTACCTTGATTATAGCAAGCTCGGATGCTCATAAGCCTGCTACTTATTATACAGCAGGAACTTCTTATTGTAACAATTGTTAATGTCTGTTATGTACTTCGCAGATAAAGATTCTAGTTGTCTACTGATGTACTATGTTCCTCATCTGTAACAATGTTTGTAATTAATTGCTGTGTTAATCAAATTGTTAATCACTATGTAAATCCAATGTAACTACTGTCTGCATATTTTAACTGTGGAGCTTTTCTCCCCAGGCCTCCGCTGAAAATGGACCTATGTCCAGTCGGACACTCCCAGTCAACAAATGTAAATAAATAAATAATATACCAGGCAAGCTTTACTGAAGTTAAGAATGTGATTTGTTTTGGTCAATGCAGCTCAATGAAGCCTCAAGTTTAGATTTCTAATGCTGTATGGATCAGAAAGGCCTCCTATAAATGAAAGGGCTTTTCCACAACTAGCCCATTGTAGAGCGAGTCCAACTGCACTTAGCACAGTTTCTTTCTCTTCCCTTTTTGATGAAAAATCTCACAGTTCAATGCTTTCTGCACTTCAGAGTCTTAAATAAGACCCTGGGTGAGGTCAGCTCAGCTCAGCACAGGTTACAGGAGACAAGCTAGAGACGAAAACAATCCAATAAAGCCAACAAATCCAGCCAACAGAGCTCTGTGACTTTGAACCTGTAAGAAAATCACACTTCTTTCACCACTATGACCTTGTGCTGCAGGTCTAAGGCAGGCTAGAAATTCAGTTTATCTGTTGTAGTGGGAGCAAGAGAACCTGTGTTTACTGTACTAACCAGATGTGCATTTTAAATGTATTGCAGTTCTACAAGAAATGCAATGGTAACAAAGATTGCTATTTCATAATGATCTTTCAGAGTATGTCAACTCCAAACCCATCAAAATTATTAACTCCTCATTATGTAAATCTCTGAATCATAACTCTAATCATAATTATATTCTGCCTCTTATAAAATAGTCATGAATGGAAAATAAGCCGAAGAAGTCTTTCAGAATAGTTAAGATTTTGAATAGCATGTAGGCATCTAATTTTCTTTGTGCTCCCTGAAGGAGAATTAAACACCCTTAGAAGAGGATCAAAACTTAGTCTGACCCAATAATTAGCCTAACATAACGTACAAATAATTTTGTAAATAAAGCAGAATATTTAGACTGAAAGCTTCTGAAAATGTAGCCACATACTTTTCGGGTTTTAGATGTGACTACTGAAGCAATGACTAAAAGTCAGTTTGGGGTCAATGCAGACAGCAAGATGTAGCATGATAACTATCAGAATCAATTATAAGGGGTCAGAAAACCTGGATAATGAGAATGGAAATACAAAGGGGCAATGAGAGGGTGTTTGTGTGGCTCCCAGCTATGCAACGAAATCTAGATTTACAACGTTTCCATGAAAGTATTTGCAGAGGTATTTTTATACCTCGAGCAGACTAGACGTTTTCCACAGGAAGACAATTGTTGGAGGTGTGATGGGAAAACGAGGGTACTTGGGAACATCTTTTTAAGGATTGCAAGGAATTAAAAAAATCTCTACAGGGCCCTTTGTCAAAAATGTTGGGGGGGGCAAATTATTGTAACTAAGGAAATGATTCATTTGAGTTGAGACATGGAGCTAAACCAACTGTAAGAGAATATTTGAATGGTTTAAATGAAATAAACAAGAAGGGGGTCGGATCTTTAGGAAACTGAAGGAGCAAATTACATAGAAGGGAACGGAATCTGTGGGGAAAATACAAAGAGAATAATGTTCAGGATGAGGAGGACTGAGGTTTCAGGAAGGCAGGACTTGAGCTATTTAAGTAATGTTAAACTGAATAATAATTCTTAAGAAATAAACCATCTACGTATAATTTATTAAAAGAATAACAAATATAACCATGTCACTGTGTAACATCTGAAGTTAATAAAGTTGTTTGAAAAAAATTTAGTCACAAAGATGTTTAAATAAGGAAGTACTCCTTACTACTAAGATGCTATGACTGCTTTTCAGGGGCCCAAAATTTATGAAACTGCCTTTACTAAGCTTGATGTTAAACACATTCCTATTTATCCATTTTACTATTCTTGAGAGATAGTTATAATAAGCGTGATTAGCGATAACTATTCCTAGTCTTGATATTACCTGTGTATTTGGCAATGCAAATACTTTTATAGGCAGACAGAAAGGAAAATACCATGTTAAAATGCGCCAGACCTAAAACAGACCCCCACAGGACCTTGGACTATATCTCAGCCCACTGAGAATGATGGTTGCCAATTTTTACATTAAATTGCCTGTTAGAAAGGAATTCATTAATCCAGTTTAATATAAAGATATTAATACAGTGTTTTTTGATCATGTATTCTGTAATACTTGAATATGCCATACTACTGAATGGTGTGAAACAATCTAAATATACCAAAACAACACCTAGTCTATTATCTACAGCTCTGCTAACATGATCATAAAAACTGAGTAGGAAGGCGAATGTGGAATAATTTTAATAGCACCATACCTGGGATTACCCTCAAGTAAGTTTAAAATGTTTCTTTTGAAAGATTTACAGAATGAGGAAGTTAGACTGATTTAGCAGAAATTGTCCAAAACACAAGAACTGCTTATTTTATAAATTGTAATGGTGTTAGCCTTTTTTTCCAAGAAGATGGTTAATGCATTTTTCTAGAGGGGATTCAAACATGATTCTTAGTGGAGCATCCATATGTGATCCTAGATATTTAAATAATATACCGGGTGGGTTATCTATCCCACTGCCTCTTCTCTTACATTCCATAGCCTCTAGAATTTGACTGTAATTACTACTACTATGCTTTTTGAATGCCTGTCGATTTGTAAACATATTGTCCACATCGTAACTTTCAGACATTATGTCTAATTAGTATTCATAACATCTATGGTTGATTTTGTAAAGTTATAAGGAACTGTAAGCTTAGTTACATGAACATCATTGTCACAAAGTCCCTGAGGTACCAGAAAGGTACCCACTAGAGGTAATGCAGTTGGGTTTTGGGAATACAGGCAAATAAATTCTTCATTTTGTCTGCATATCATAATGGTAATATTTATTTCTGTTGCATTGATGTCACACACAGTTCTCTTTAGGAAATGTCCATATGTAAACATGTGTATATTAACGTAATGTAAAGGTAACCATTTTAGTGATATTAGAATATTAATTATTATATGATATTTCTGGCTTTGCGAGAGTTTGGAACTGCAAAACAATTGCTATACTACTAGTATAAACTTCTCACCTGTATTTTATTCACTGTACTGCCAATATATGCTCCATATTTTCTAAGTCATTCACTAGGATGCGATTTGTGTCTGCTTCATTTTCTCTTCGGCACTATTAATTGATAAACTACAGACACTTTGGGTTGAAATCTTTATGTTTATTCTTATTGATTATATTTATGTGTATTCTGCTAATCTGTTGCTATTTATAGAAATCTTTAAAGAAATAGCATATTGTGTAACGCAAAACAGTGCAACAGGCAAAGAAGAGCAGAGTAGGGTGGAAGTGATTCAGATACATACTGTGGTTGTACAAGGCAGAAACACAGCACAACCAGCATGGTATGTAAATAATGATATAATGAAATGAAAATGAGCAACATTGAGATAATAAGGCCG
Source organism: Protopterus annectens (assembly GCF_019279795.1). Lineage (NCBI taxonomy): Eukaryota > Metazoa > Chordata > Ceratodontiformes > Protopteridae > Protopterus > Protopterus annectens. The sequence continues at coordinate 592,205,516 of NC_056731.1, read as the reverse complement.
ATGGCGAATACAAATGACTGTAAACAATGGGGCAGAGTGATTCAGAAATGTAGAAAATCTTCACAATGCGCCATGACTGCCAGTGTAGCTTTACATCATAAAGCCTAAAAAATAGGGACAGAGACCACACTGAGATGTTAGGTATAGCAGCAGGATTAGCAGAAATGCACATGTTTGAGGCTGTCCTCTGAGGCAGCAGATGCAAAGGTGTGCATCTATACCCACCATACCACTGATGGATCCAACCATGCCTAAGGTCAATCACTTCCATGACCACTATAGTGTCAAAAGGGACAACATAGAGGGGCTGTTAAACATGTACCACCATTACATGAAGATCCATGAAATGTTTCAATACCAAGGTATATCTAACAATGGCAAGCCTTGCTAGAAGGGCCTTACAGCAACAAACTGGGGACACATTATATATATCCCAGGCATCTACATCATGGATACTACTCCAGTTTCTTGATGCCATGCTACAACACTTGAAGGGGTATACATGGTTTTGCAGAGAAAAGAAGTAACACCGTATGAGTATGCTAAAACAAAACC